>NW_023642489.1:0-39917 GCF_015228065.2 Penaeus monodon | reverse complement strand
TAAAAGGGGAAAAGAAATTCTTTTTAACCTTTGGGTTAAATTTTTTTAAATGGGAAAAAAAGGGCATTTTCCCCTTTTTATTTTTTAAAAGGGCCCTTTTTTTTTTGGTGGGGTTTTGGAAGGGAAACCCCATTGGGATTTGGGGGTTTGGGGGTTTTTTAAAATTTTCCAATTCCAATGGATTTTTTTTGGGGGAAAACATTTTTTTTTTTTTTGGGGGGGGGGGGAGGGGTTCCCAATCCCCCGGGGAAAAGTTAAAAATAGTCCCGGGTCCTGATCACCCCCAGCGAGATGGAAACCTGTATTGGGTTTTCGTCACAGACAATGCCCTCTGGGGGTTTTGGGGGGAACTTTCCCTGGGGTAAAGTTTTGTTCTCCTAAAACCCCACGTGTAAGGGATTGTTTTCCCCCGAGACATGAGGTTTTCTGGGGAAAAAACTTTAGAGAACTGAGTTTTTAATGTAGGGGCAGTAAAACGTTTAAAAAGAAAGTTGAGGGTTTTTGGAACAGTCGAAAACCAGCTCTTCTTTTTATTTTTAAACATTTAGTCCTTCCGAATGGGTTTTTAAAGTTAGCCATATTCCCCAACCCCTTGGGGTGCTTCCCGGGGCCCAAAGGGGAAAGGGGCAGGGCCCAAACCCCTTTCCCGTTTTAAAAAAAAGGGGACCCAAGGTATTTTAAAGTGGGTAAACAGGTCATAAAAGGAGAGACAATGCCGGGCCATAGCGTTACCACTGAAAAGAAGCTCATGAACAATGAAAAAGGGTACAAATTTAAAAAGGAAAGTTTTGTAAAAAGGAGCAAGGAAAAAAGTTAGTTTTCCAGAGGCAAAGCGCGTGCCCTTGCGTTTGCACAGCCAGGTAGGCCCTTTGCTTCGGTCTAGCCCACCTCCTTCCCCAAAAAACCCTTTGCCTCCAATGCTTCTACAAACAACTTTCCCCAAAACCCTGCCCCAAAATTGTGAAAACCTCTTGGTGAGTTGTTCCACCAGAAAGGGGAGTAGGATGGGGTCTTTTGGGGAGACCCTCTCCCAAAAAAGGTTTTTGGGGCCCAAAGCTCCAGAGGCCCTAAAAGGGCAGTCCGCGCCACCACACCACGGGGCCCTCTCGCTGGGCAAAATGCCCTAAGTAAGGCTCAGGCAGCCCTTTGCCAAGGCAAAAAACCCTGAACCTTTTCAAAGCCCAGCTGCCACAAAAACCACAGGGGCCCCCGGTAGACAGAATGCCCTGAAGCAAAGGTTTAAGCCCCTTCTTTTTAGGCAAAGAAATTGAACCTTCCAAGGGGCCCGTGGAAACTAGTTCCACAGGTAAAAAACCATTAAAAAAATACTCCCAGGGGTCTGGAAAGGGGGCAGCCTAAAGGTGTGGGAAAACCCTTACAAGGGGCGGGCCCAAAACCTTTTGAAGAAATAATTAAAGAATGGATACCCCAATCCAAAGGAACTGTCGGGAAATTTATGCAAAATGGGAAAAAAACAACATTGATAGCTTTCATTAAACCAGTTTGGTTTTTCTACAAAAAATTATGACCGGGGGAAAATTCCCCAAAAATTTAAACCCATTAGGGGAACTTTACAATGGACCATGGTTTTAGTGGGTTAAGATCTGTTTTTCCTTCCACCAATTTCACTTTTTTGAAACCTCCCCTAAAAAGTAGCGGGCATTTCGTGACCTCTACCTTTTAAAAATCCCAAAAAAGTTTGGAAGGAAAAGCTCATTTTTGGAGTTTAAAAGCGCCCCATCATTGTAACCTTGATCAGTTCAAAAGACCCGAGCCAAGCCAGGCGCGTGCTAACGGAGGGCTAGACGGACTTCGTGGAGACAGTATGGTGTCTCGATTACTCGGGACTTCCTTACCTGGGTTGTGGACAAGGTGCGTAGATTCTGGAAGAGCACATCCATATCACGACCTGCTCTGAAGATTAGATGGCATAATACATCACAGACAAAAAAGATATTGCTAATGAGTCTAGCTAAATCCATGGCGAGAGATTCTCCTCTGGAGCATCTGACACTGCTTGATTCTCCACCTTCGTAGCTGAACAGGAACAACGACCCGTGTCGTTCTTCAGTAGGAATGCAGCAGAACTTCCATACAACTGCCATTTTTGGCGCAAGGATGGACTCTGCTTTGCAGCTCTGCCGTAAGACTGCCCCAGGAAGTGACGATATTCCATATCATATGATGATCTCACTTTTTACTCGGAGAGTTCCCAGAAGGTTCCTGTTGGAACTTGTTCAATAGAATCTATAGGGAGGGCACAGTGCCAGCCACATGGAAAGAGGCTATAATCATTCCTGTTTCCTAAACCTGGCAAAGATACTTCCACACCCGGAAATTACAGACCATTTCTACTCACCAGCTGCATCTGCAATCTGCTGGAGAAATGGTAACTTCAGGTGACATGCTGCTAGAAAAAGAAAGACGTCTGACCCATATCCAATATGGCTTTTAGAAATTGAAGATCGACCACAGATTCACTTGTGAAGGATGGAAACTGCTATAGCAGAATTCCGTTGCACAGCGCGTCACATGTGACCAGTCTTCTTTGACCTTGAAAATGCTTATGATACTACTTGGAAGCATGGCATACTCATGAACTGTACTACATTGTTTAAGAGGAGCATTACCTACCTCATAAAACTTCCTTGCTAACAGGAAATTTTAGAGTTTCGGGTGGGAACAGTTTCTCTAACCTGGAAGAAACCAGCTGGAAAGGGGTCCCACAAGGAGTGGTTCTTAAGTGATGAACCCTGTTTGCCATTGTATAAATGACTTTAAAGGTTGTTCAAACTGCTGTCTCATGTATCTGTATTGGATGACTTTACACTGTACTGCTCAGAGGAAGCTTACAGGATGTGCAAGGACGCATGCAGACTTGCATAAATCAGGTTGTACAGTGGGCAACATATCATGGGTTCGAAATTTTCTCCAAGCAAAGACCATGGCTTGTACATTTCCGCAAACGAGGAAAGTTTCCATCCTTCCCTCTATTTAGGAGCAAACCACTGCAATTTGTCGCAAGAGGTGAAGTACTTGGTCTAATTTTTTTACTCAAGACTTTACATGGGGTGCTCACAATCAAACAGTTAAAAGTGAAGGTACAAAAGCACTTGTATTTTGCGGTTCTTTACATTTATCTTGGGGTGCAGACGCACGAACAGCTTCTACGGCTGTACCGTAGCACTTATTCGTCTTGTTAAGCTTGACTAATGGATGTGAAGGGGGGGACTTATTTCATCTGCAACGCCCCTGTTCTCCGGATGTTGGAACTCGGTTTTCTAATTAAGCTCTCAGAATCTGTACTGGTGCTTTCAGTTCTTCACCTGTGGATCCCTGTAATGCGTATAGTGAGAAACACCTCTTTCATTACAACCGGGACTACATGAACCTGAATTTACTATACGGACTACAAAGGATTCCGGGATCTCCTACACATCCAGATTGGTTTTCAACCCCTTGAGGATAGCCGATCTATGGTAGGAGAATTAGGAATCTTTGTAGAAGAAATTAATTTAAGTCTCACTAAGGTTCCTGGCTGTTGGACATTCCAATTCCCCCCTTGTACTAATCAGTCGAGCTGGATTTGTCGGAATTGGTCAGGGTAGAGATCTGAAGCAGAAGTCAGAGAGAGATTTCTTCACACATTTCTAAGTACCAAGGATCGGACGCAATATATACAGATGGTTTGAAATCTGAAAATGGTGTGGGCTTTTGCAGCAGTGAGCAGAAGGAAGACTGCATCTGGCAGTCTTTTCTAGCAGCCTCGATCTTCAACTGCGAGTTACATGCCATCCTTGCAGCAGTTAAGATGAACTATGATCTATGAAACCATTTCTATGTGATAACTTGTGACTCTCTTAGTGCCTTGGCAAGCAATCCAAGAGCTTAAACTCATCACATCCATTAGTGAGGGAGGTTCAAAGATTGCTTGCACTGATGTCAACACGTAAAAAAATAGCTTCTGTGTGGGTGCCCGCGCATTTGGGTGTCAGTGGGAATGAAGCGAGCTGATCAGAAGGCAAGGCATCTGCCGTCAGCCTTGTGATGCTCGTTTTCCTCTCCCAAACACCGACCTGAACCCAGCAAGCAGGAGCTTTGTCTTCGCGATACATGGGAAGGAACAATGGAGGCCATATCTCCAAATACTGCGAGAGAATTAAGATGAACCTTGGCAGTTGGGTGACTAGCATCATCCAACCGAAAGTGGAAGTTGCATTAACAAGGCTAGAATCGGGCACACAAGACTGACTCATGGGCCGATGATGGCTTAAAAATCACAGGCACTTTGTGAGGGATGCCAGAGCCCCCTTAACATCGCACATGTAGTGGAAAGATTGCAACATTCTCCTACCAAAGACGTATTACTTGTCTCCCCCATTACACTGAAGCATGTATTGGGGGAGGATTTGTGACATAGAGGGTCTTATTAGTTGCCTTAGGAATACTAATATTTTTAATAAAATTTATTTGCATAATGTTTATGCAATAATTTTATACACTTAAGTAGATAATTTTAATGCTTTTGATTTTTAATTTTGTTTATTGTTATTTATAAGATACTATTGACAGATTTTTAAAGTTTTAAACATTTTATATTCCTGTTTAAAAGGTATATCGCCCGCTAATGGACCTTAGCTGTTTGACGCGGCGATAATTTTAAATATAATCATCAAATCTCACAATCAGCTTCACCTGCAGTGTTGTCTGCAGTGGATGGCCTGAAAGGAGCATCCTGAACCCCCGTTTAAAAAAAAATAAAAAAACCCAAAAGTACTGCTACTCCTCCATGAGGTTCCATTGTCAAAAGTCCCATAATGGGGCTTGAATTTGGAAATCCTCTCAGGGAAATCGGATGATTTCCCTGGTCATAATCTCTTGTATCATACACAAACTGGTTATATGAAGCTATCAGATGTTTGCAGTTCTTCCCATTTTGCATGAATTATTCCCCTGAGCAGTTCCATTGGATGATGTTATCCGTCTTTAAACTTTTTTCATAAGGTGTTTGGCAGTAACCTGTGGTCAAGGTTGCCCTACCCCTTTAGGCGTCCCTTTCCAGGATCTTGGGAGAGTCCCCTTTTGAGGGGTTCTCCCCAGATCCTGGAAAGGACAGCCTAAAGGTGTGGGCAAACCTTTGATCACCAGTTTGGGGGGGCTGCCAACACCTTATAAATAGTTTAAAGAACTGGATACCCTATCCATGGACTGTTCAGGAATTCATGCAAAATGGGAAGAACTGCAACATCTGATAGCTCATATAACCCAGTTTTGTGTATGCCTACAAGAGATTTATGACAGGGAAAATCATCCGATTTCCCTGAGAGATTCCTAAATTCAGCCATTAGGGGACTTTTGACAATGACCTCATGGAGTGAGTAGCAGTACTGGTACGGCAGGATATTCCTTTCCCAGGCCCATCGCACCTTCATACCAACACTGCAGGTTAAGGCTGTGAGAGTGATTGATTTGATTATTTTAAAATTATCTGCCGCGTCACAGCTAAGGTCATTAGCGGCGATACCTTGTTAACAGAAATATTAAAATGTTTAAACTTTAAAATCTTCAATAGTATCTTATAAATACAATAAACAAATTAAATCAACCTAAATATTATACTTCTCAGTGTATAAATTATTGCATAACATTTATGCATAATTAAATTTTATTAAAATATTAAGTCTCCCTAAGACACTAATAAGACACTCCTATGTCACAATCCTCCCCCAATACATTCTTCAGTGTATATGGGGGAGTCAAGTAACATAACTCTTTGGTCTGAGAAGGTGCACATCTTTCACTACATGTCGATTGTTAATACCTTCTTTCCAACAATGCTCCAAAAAACCAGGATAGGCAAAGATTCCGTTCACATTCGTTCCAAATCGTTCAACACCTGTTCACAGTTACAACTGAATTCGAAGCGCGGCACTATCTACCTTGACGACCTCATGCAAACTATTCTCGCCCAACACTTCTTCTTTTAATACTTGTACAGAATTGTTCCGTCTCTACAACAGATATTCAGTTGACCAGACTGAAAACGACTTGCTGGCATGCCTGTCGACTATGATGCAGTGGCAGGCAGTGCTACACTAGTCTTCCAGAGGCCAATATACGTCCTACAACAATATTGACAAGATTATCCTTCCATAAGAATCCCTCTGAAGTTTATATTGGTTTGGTAGGAGTGTCCTCCTGTCGACCATATCGACTCTCCCCACCTAGTGTCAGAAATGTTGGAGTTTTGGCAATCCAGCCAAACACTGTCGCTCCACAAACCTAGCCCTATAATGTGCCCAATCTGGTCATGACCACTCAAATTGCACATGCTTCAGTCATACACATGCCAATCGTGGGGGACCTCCCCAAAGGTATTTACAGGAGCTCCCGTCTACATCTCAAATCTGAGGTAGAAGTTTTCAGATTCAAATCTGCGCCTCACTCTACGTAAGGCCTAGCAAAGATGCCCACACCAACAAAGTTTGCTCTTTTACCTATTCCAAATTACACATTCCCTATGTTTCCCTCACATCTTCTCACGAAGTCTCGGCATCCTCCAGCCATCTATCTCTACTCACTATCTTTCTCAGTCAAATTCTTTTCCCGTATAAATCCAGATACTCAAGTCTTACCACTGTTTTCAGTGCCTACTCCTGTCGCACCAGACAATCTAATGTTCCACTCATTTTTCTGCCCAATCCTCTTGTACATCCACCTCTAAAACTCTGGGGTCCTCCCCCCGGACATCTATTCTTTCTTCTTACTCAACTCAAATTCCCCTTCAGGATGATTGATTGATTGATATTTAAAAAATTGGTCTTGCCGCGTCACAGCTAAGGTCATAGCGGCGAAACACCTTGTTAAATAGAAATATTAGAAATATTAAAGCTAAAAAATTTCTATCAATAAATATCTTAAAATGACAATAAAGATATTAAAAAAACCAAAAGCATAAATATTATGCTCCAAACACTATAAAGTTATTCATAAATATTATGCATGATTAACTTTTATTGGAAATATTAGCCCCCTAAGGAAACTAATAAGGATGTTCTTATGTCACAATCCTCCCCAATACATTTTTCAGTGTATATGGGGGAGACAAGTCAAATACGTCTTTGCGTCTGAGAATGTTGCACAGTCTTTACACTAATGTGCGACGGTTAATGGCTCTTAGGTTCCCTCACAAAGTGCTTGACTTTTAGCATCATCGGTCCATGAGTCAGTCTCGTTGTGCCCGATTCATAGTTTGTTACTACAAACATTCTACTTTTCTTGTGTGGGCTGGATGCTGGTACCCAACTGCCAAGATATTCTCTAATCTCTCGCAGTTTGTTTTGGAGGTAGGGCTCCATTGTTCCCTACATCTAATCACAAAGACAAACTCTTATGCTGGGTTTCAGTCGGTGTTGTGGTAGGAGGAAAACGAGTATACAAGGGCTGAGTGGCAGCTGCCTTGGCCTTCTGATGCAAGCTGCCCATTCCAATGATACCAACATGTGCTGGCACCAACATAGAGTATCTTTTTACGTGCTGACCCAATGCAAGCCAATCTGAAACCTCCTCACTTATCTGGAGTGATGAGTTAAAAAATCTTGAATTGTTGCAATGCCACTACAAGAGTCAAATATTTACAATAGAAAGAATGGTTGCGTAAGATCTCTAGTCATCTTAACTGCTGCAAGGATGGCATGTTAAATCTGCAGTGAAGATCGAGGCTTCTTAGAGAAAGGGACTGCCAGATGCAGTCTTCTTTCTGCTCAATGCTGTAAAGCCAACACATTTTCAGATTTCGAACAATCTGTATATATTGCATTGATCCTTGGTACTTAGAAAATGTGCGAAGAAATCTCCTCTGACTTCGCTTCAGATCTCTCCACTTCACAATTCCGACCAAATCCAGCTCGACTGATAAGTCCAAGGGGGAATTGGGGACATCCAACAGCCAGAACCTAGGGAGAATTAAATAAGCTCTTCTACAAGATTCCGCATTTCTCCTACCATAGGATCGGGCCTATCCTAAGGGGGTTGAAAACCATCTGGCATGTAGGAGAATCCGGAATCCTTGTAGTCTAGTGTAGAAATCAGGTTCATGTATTCTCGGTTGTAATGAAAGAGGGGTTCTCACTCTCAGCATCACAGGGAACAACAGGTGAAGACCGAAAGCCCGAGTACAGATTCGAGATCTCATTTATGAACTGAGTCCAACATCCGGCGAACAGTGGATTGCAGATGAATAATCTTCACATCATAATCAAGCTTATACGAATAAGCGCTCGGTAAAGCCGTAGAGAAGCGTGTGCGGTCTGACAAAGGTAAAGTGAAAGAACCCGCAAAATACTAAGGCTTTTGTAGCCTCACTTTTAAATGTGTGATGTGAGGCACCCATGTAAGTATAGAGTAAACAACGTTACTTCACCTCTTGGACAAAATTCCATTGGGTTCACGCCTAAATACCGGAAGATGGATCTTCCTCGTTTGTGGAAAGTAAGCCATGGTCTTGGTTGGAGAAAATTTGAACCCATGATATGTGCCCCCCTGTACAGCCTGTATTATTGCAGTCTGCATGTGTCCTTGCACATCCTGTAACAGCTCCTCCTGAAACAGTACAGGTAGTCATCCACATAAGATTACATGAGACGCACTTGGAAAAACCTTTACAATGTCATTATCAATGGCAACAGGGTCACCTTAAGAACTCCCTTGTGGGACCCCTGCCAGCGATCTTCCAGTTAGAGAAACTGTTTCTTACCTGAACTCTTAAAACTTCTGTCAGCAAGAAGCTTTGTCTGAAGGTAGGTAAGGCTCCTCTTAAAACCAGTGTATACAACTTCTTGAGTATGGCAATGCTTAAGAGTATCGTAAGGCCTTTCAAGGTCAAAGAAGATGTGCGAAGGACATTCTGTATAGCAGTTCCATCCTCCACAAGTGCATCTGTGGTCAATCTCCATTTTCTAACGCCATATTTGATATAGGAGCAAACAACGTTTTCTTTTCTAGCAGTAATGTCAACCTGAGTTTACCATTTTCTCCTCAGCTTGCAAGAGAGATGGTGAGGGAAATTGGTCGGTAATTTCTGGTGTGGAAGCAATTCTTTGCCAGGGTTTTTTTTTTAAGGGAACAGGAATGATAATAAGCTTATCTCATGTGGATTGCAACTGTGCCCTCCATATAGATCCTATTGAATAGTCTAACAGGAAACTTCTGGGAGCTCTCTGGTAAGTGAGATATCATTTGGGGGAATATCGCACTTCCAGGGCAGGCGTTCTGCAGAGCTGCAAAGCAGAGTCCATCGCCTTGCGCAAAAATGGCAAGTTCTCTGGAAGTTCTGTGCAATCTACTGAAGAACGACCAAGGGGTGGTTGTTTACTGTTCAAACCAAAAGAGGGAGAAGAATCGAGCAGTGTAAGATGATCCAGAGGAGATCTCTGCCATGGATTTAGCTAGATCATTGAAGCATCTTTTTTGTCTGTGATTGATTATGCCATCTACCATCAGAGCAGGTTGGCGGACATGGCATGTGCTCTTTCAAGCAATCTTACGCACCTTGTCCCATACCCATGCTAAGGATAGGCCCAGAGTAACTGAGGGACATACTGTTTCCAACGATCGTCGTTTAGCCTCCTTTGAGTACAACCGCCTGGCTTTGGATCGGGGGTCTTTTTGAATGAGTCAGGTTACAATGCTTGGAGGTCGTTTCAACTGCCTTATAATGCAGAGTTTCTTGCTCTGGACCAGCTTGTTGGCATTTCATCAGACCCCATCGGTAATGGAGGTCGACGGTAATGCTGCTACTTTTGGGAATCAACGCTCTTCTGCAAGGTGGAAATTCGTGATGGAGGTGATTCAACAGAATCTTGAACACACTGGAAATATTCACAGATCCTGCCATCCTGCAAGTTGATCTAAAAAGATTCCAGAGGTCCTCATGTTCAAGTCGCCATCTCGCACTCCATTGACTGGAATTACCATTCACATCTCCAAAATTATGGAAAGTGGCGCTTCCATGTAAGTCTTCCCAGACCTGCAAGTGAAGTTAAAACTGTTGAATCAGGGGAGCTCTTGATTAGGTTATATTGGAGAATGTCCAGTTTGTGAATTTGGAAATGTGTCGGGGTAGTGTCAGTTCAGTAAAAACTGCACCTACTCTTAATGAACAAGGACTTTCCAAGGCACTGTCCTCGAGGGTGCACAAAGTGTTCCGCAGAGTGATGCCCGACCATTGAAATCTCCAAGAGTAGAAATGGATGTGGGCAACTGTCAAGGTAGATTTTCCAAATCATGATGTCAGGTGTAAGGGGTCGTGTCATAGTTATTCTTCAAGCCTTCACTGGAGTGTGTCTGCAGGTGTGGATGGCTGGAAGGGAATATCTGACGACCATTACTCTTACTTCTCCATGAGGTATCATTGTCAAAGGCCATAATGGGCTTGAATTGATCCTCTCAGGAAATGGCTAAATTTTCCATGGTCATTAATCTCTGTAGACATACACAAACTGGATTATATGAAGCTATCAGATGTTGCAGTTTCTCCCATTTTGCAGAATTCCCTGACAGTTCCATTGGATAAGGGTATCCACCGCTCTTTATATTATTTCTCATTAGGTGTTTGCAGCACCTGTGGTCAGGTTTGCCTCAAACATGAGGCTGTCCTTTCCTGATCCTGGGAGTACCTTTTTAATGTGTTGTTTACCTGTGGAACTTGTTTTCCACAGGTTTCCTTGGGACAGGATTCAGGATTTCTTCCGGTGCAAAGAACAGGACGAGCCTTTGCTTATGGGGCCTTCTGTATAGACGCGGAGGCCCTGTGGATGTCTGTGGCAGATGGAGTCCTTTTGAGGCCAGGAATTCACTTGGCCTGGGCAAAGGTGTGTGGCCTGGAGTCTTAGGCTTTACGCAGAGGCATTCGGTCTAGCAGCAAGGCCCCTGTGGATGTTGTCGGCAGAGGCTGGAGTCTTTTGCCCAGGTTCAGGATCGCTGCCCGAGGCCCCTTACTGCAGGGGTACTCCACCCAGCAGCAGAGGTCCCTGGCGGATGTGGCAGTGGAGTGCACCGTGATCCTCTGGAGCCCCAAAACCGATGACTCCACTTGGGGATGAGGAGTTCATCAAACAGGACCCCCACCTACAACTTCACCTACGGCCGAACAATCACCGAAGGGCAGCCATCAGCAAAATAATTTTTTGGGGGAACTTGAGGGTCAAAGGAAGTGGCAGAGGTGATTGCAAAATGCACCGGATGGAAAGGCTTGGTTGGGAAGGAGGATGGGCCAGAACCGAAGCAAAGGGACCCCACCAGGCTGTGCAAACAGCACACTGGCAGTCGCTCTGCCTCTGGAAAACCAACCCTCTCCCTGCCCCCCACTACCAATACCCCCTTTCAAAACTTGCAACCCCCCACACTGCTTTGATAAGAAGCCATCATGAGCTTCTTTGCAGTGGGACAACAGCACATTGGACCCGGGACCAAACATTCTCCCATGCGATACTCACACCCCAACACACTTTCACGGTTGCCCAGTTCTTCAAAACGGCAAGAGCCGGCTCCACGCCCCAAACCCTGGCAGCGGAACGACACCGCATAGGGCCGGGCAAACATGCTCACCTGAGGTGGAACCACGCAAAACCTAATCGATTTGGCAAGGGACCAAACGTGCAAAAGTTAAGAAGAAGAGCTGGTTGTGACTGTTCCAAAACATCAACCTTCCTCTCAAAAACGCTTCACAGCACCACATTAAAATTATCCAGTTCCTCAACAGCCCCTCCCAGAACACCTCATCAGGGGTCTCGGGAAAAAAAACAACTCCCCCACACCGATTGAGGGCACTGTGAGAACACGAAAACCTGAGCCCCAGGAATGTCGCACATCGCGCAGACGGGCAGTCTCGTCGCGACGAAACCCCCAACCACACAAGCCACCACCACGCTGCGGGTCGAGCGAGCGATCACGCGACACACTTCAACAATTTTTCGTATGTACCCAAACATATCAAGAGCCACGACCGATACACCAATCAATGGTCCCCACCACCAGCACCCACCATAGAAATGCCTTCATATTTACAGGTAAAGATTCCCGTTTCCCCTTCTACCGGTGATTGAGAGCCCGGAACCATTCACGATCCCACCCCGCCTCCCGGAAAGCGGAAAGGTCCAGAGCGACATGTGATGCTCAGAGGGAACGGTCGGGCGGACGGTGCAGCTCGTCAGGGAGAGAGCCAGATCACTACAAATTTGTAGCACTCACACAAACTGGAACTCCTCACTTCCCCCCCCCCACCCCCATGAGTCAACAGGGGAAGCCACAGCTGGGGCTCAAAAATCTACCCAACAGCCACAGGGCAATGAGGGAAACACACACAGCAACCACTAAACAGCACCGGATGGCAGTCGCGGGACCCACGCCGCATCGACTGAACAGGCCCTGCTTGACCCTCGCCAACATTCGACCAGCCCGACCGACCCGACCCGGGCCTCGATCAAGGCCACCCGTCTCAACAGAGTAAAGGACCAAAGAGGGCGTGCCAGTTGCAGGGCGCAGCGCGCAGCACCGCCCAACTCCAGGATCTCCGGCTCCGGCAATACGGGATGCCACGCACGGCAAAACACACGTAGGAGAGCTCTCCCTGGTCCAAGATAGAACAACAAGGGTGGGCGCACCATCCCATAATCTGAGGCCCGGTGCAACAGAAGCCACCCCATCTCATCCCTCACCGGCGACCCCTCAGCATGGGTAGCCTCTGGCCCAGCTCCTCAGACCAAGGGGACACCAAGCCCCCCACACCGCGGCAAGGACGGCTCCGTTCGGGGTCCCCTCCAGGAACTCTTGCAGACATCCAAAACTTCTTAAACAGACCAAAAAGAATAATTCCTCCCTCACCCATCCTTAACCTCTTATGTTATAGCTCTACATTCAAAGTATTTGCCGAAATCCATCTTCCCCTCAAACTCCCCCTAACTCATTCATCCCCCTCACAAAAAAAAAAAAGAAAAAAAAAAAAACACCCTATCCTTCCTCTGCATGTGCATCACCATTCCCTCTCATTCCTCATTATCCTTGCCTCGCGTAGATGCTCACATGACTCCATATGCCACAGCAATGTCACTCTGGATCCTTCCCCTACTGAATTCTTCCCAACACGTCACCACCTTCCCTGTTCCCGTTATCGATCTCGGATTCGTCTACTTCTAAAAAACTAATCGTTTCTTATCGTTATGGATCCTTGATTGTTTGATAATGCTTTTTTGCAGCGTGTTACTCTTCCCTTCCTCGACACATGACTCACTCTTTTGGGGGGGATTTCCTGATTGCCCATACCTTTAACCATCCCCATTTTCAAATCCCCACGGTTTCTATTTGCGCCTCCTCCTCTTAAACTTTTCACTACCATCCTATCCTGCAGTGCCTACAACCTTTGGAATCTAGGGGACATTCATCCCGATCGTTAAACTCAATTTCTACCCTTTCGCCACAATACTTTACCATAGTGCTATATGAATGGCATAATTATTAAATTATGTTAACCATTCAATTAACAGTGTTCTCCCAGATGCATAAATGCCCTCATTTCATTAATCACTCTTTGTATTTAAACCCTTGCCCTCTATCAATCCCTTTCCTACCCAAATTACTTTTTTTTTTTAAGGAAGATGTTTAATAAAGTCTCTCTCTAAGGTCCTCTGATCTACCTCAAGAAGCTTGATTCGAATGCATTCACGGACCATGACACACTGCAAACATGCATTATGCACAGTATCCTCATTCATTAAGAGGAGAGCTCGATAGTGGGGGCCATACATGATGTGATGCAATAACTACTTAGATTATTTTAGGGTGTATATAATATTAACATAAAACATTAGTCTATCAAGCTCCCCATCATTCCAGCAATACGCTTAATAACTGAAGTGCTCTTGACATTATTCATTAATGGACCAATGTGGTCTTCCAATTATGTACTACGATCAAAGAGTAGACCCAAGAAATTAGCAGAAATTTGATAAGTTAGGTTAGGTTAGGCTGATTATCTAAAGTAGCATGGTGTTCGGCAATTCTACCAATGTGAAAATCCCCCAATATCTTTCTTGTGGAAAACGTAAACACCCCACTGGAGTCCCAGTATGAATCAATCCAGTGCCCATTAGATGGGATTGTCGAGAATTCTGTATTACTGGGGAATACCATAATACAGAATCACTGGCGTACAGTGAGTATTTAAGATTCCGAGGGGGAGCTGATAAGATGTCATTTATCATGCATGACAATAGTATTGGTGACAAGTCACTTCCTTGTGGGACTCAATTTGCCTGGGCAAAAAAGTCCGAAAAAGTGACATTATCAGAGAGCAGTTTGGCAGCAAAAGTCCTATCAGAAATTAAATTCTGAATAAAACAAGGCAAATTTCCATGTAATTCAAAAGCATTAATTATTTTTCTGAGTAGGGCCATATTTCTATGTCATGTAAGCTTTTTCTCATGTCTAAGAATACTGAATTAAGAAATCGTCTTTGGCAAATGCCTCATGAATATGACCTTCCAGTTGTACTGCTGCATCCGAAAGGGACGCCAGTCTCTTTCGTAAGCTGCACTGAGCGTCAATTAGTAATTTCTGGAATTTAAAAACGCAATAGCCTACTGCAGTAGCTCGTTAACAAGTCATTCCATGATTTTACATAAGCACTTGTCAACGCAATTGGGCGGGAAGAGACAGCGGAGCTGGATTTCCCCCTCCTTTCTATATAGGAATGATGCAGGCCATGAGTTTGACTTTTCAAATTTCATTGTACATTTCTAGCAACTTAATCATGACTGATTAAGATGCTTTATCAATTCATATTGAATCTGATCGGCCCTAGGATGTTCCTCTACAGGCTTCTAGGACTCGGAGAAGCTCATTCATTGTTAGATCTTGGTTATAATTCAAGTCTTCTCTTGTGGCAAAGTGTATAGGTTGCAGTTCAGCCGCTTCCTTTGTGGTCAGGAATGTGGGATGGCAAGTGTTTGTGCTGCTTGTATATGAGAACTGCCTGACGAGTGCATTAGAAATGGTTCCAGGTAAATCGAAATTTGTACTGTCGTGAATGACGTTTTTAATTTTACAAGACTTTATATCCATTTTATTAACAGTAGACTAAACCTGTGATATTGGTGTAATGCTATTTATTGTAGTGACAAAGGTCCACCAGGAGCTTTATTGTTCTACGAGCCTTAGCTCTTGCTAGTTTGTAATTGCAAAAGTTCTCGTTATTGATGTTATTTTTGAAAAGCCTGAAGGCACTGCGGTAATCTGGTGTCTACCTTGGAACTCTGTGCTTAACGCTAGCTTTCCAAATCTTAGGAATGGATATCATTGCTTCCTTGTGAAGACGACCCAGTCTGTTCTTTTTACATTAAATTTAGGTTCTGAAGGCATTCTTGTTGTGTCCATGAATATTCAATAAAAATAGGAAGGTGATAGCTTCCCAATGAGTCGTGAATGGTGTGGCCACAGACACACAGATTTATGTCAATAAAGATCACAGCCCACCCGCGTCGTTCAGAAGGATCAAATCAGAATTATTAATTAGTTTAACTACTTGCTCACCTCTAACATCCAGGAAACCCATAATGAATGGTGAGCATTAAAAATCGCCTAAAATTATTTTGTGGCAGACTATCCTGTGCCATTGATTTTTGCTTAGCATGCGACGACTCCAAAGTCACTTTAGTAAAAGGAAGAATTATATTTTAGTACACCTGCTGGGTCCCATTTTTGTACATCTGGCAACAATTGTAAACATAGAATAAATAGTATTTTTATGAATAAGGCGAAAACCCTAGATTGTTTGTAACAAGGAGTGGTGATTGGCAGAAGATGTATTAATATCTATTTTTTTAAACTATATAAGCCATTTGATCTTCATTTTCTCAAATAATTGATAACAAAACATGTAGTATTAGTTATCGATGACTGTATTGAGGGATACTTTTCAACTGCGATTTCTTGGAATTGTTTGTTTATCGAAATGCTAAGGTGAAGTGAACAGTACTGAAGGTGAACAGTACCCCCCCCCCCTTTTTCAACAGAACTATTATCAATTATAGCTGCATATTTCTTGAAACATGAAAAGGTTTTACATTTTGAACATCTATGTTTGGCAGCTTAATCAAATAAAAATCTGCTGCACCATCTAAGAGCGGCAATCTTTCGCCAGAACCCAACACTGATTCAATAAACAGAAAACATTATATTAATCACTATGTGGTTGTAGGCAAACCCCACAAGAGTCAAATTACTCTTTATTTTAGAGTGTACAGCTTATGTTCGAGTGAGGCCTAGCCGATGAGTGAGTGGGGTTCCTTTTGGACTCGGCAGCTTAAATATGCCACCCGCGATGTTACTCTCGAGTAGGTCCGATGAGCTGCGCGGTGATAGGCGGGAGTCGGATCGCCAAACCGCCTGGACCTGACTCTACCGAGCGCGGAAGCTCGTCGCACGTTGGTTCACCCACAGCACTCTCCTTCCAGTGTAGCGGTCGCGAAACGAACCTTCGAAATCCTGCATTGCTCCTGGAGATGCGCAGGCTTCGCACGGTCGATGCTGACGGTGTCGTCTCCTCGTGGTCGCCGGATGGTGAGGGTTTTACTGTCCCGCTTGATTCCCGGGAAGGGTCCCTCATAGGGTGGGCAGAGGGGAAGCTTGGTGGGTCGTCTTATGAAGACATGTGAGCAGTCTTTTGGGACGGGCAGGGGCAAGTAGATGTCTCGTTGCCGTGTGGTCTCGTAGGACGAGAGTGGACGCGGCCATGCGGTCGCGAAGCGGGCTTTCCGAATGCTCCCGGGTCCTGATTTTCCGGAGCTGACTAGAAAGTCACAGGGAGAGCTAGGGTGGTTCAGTAGACCATCTCTGTTTGCGGTGCACCGAAGATCCTGCTTGAAAGAGGTCCGTATTGTAGGATTTGCCAAGGGTAACTGGTCCACCCAGTGTCGGGCGGGAGAAGAAGCCGTGGGGGGCCTCCTTCAAGTGGCGGTGTAGGACTCCACCATGCCATTGGCACTGGGATGGTATGCTGTGGTCCGGATGCGCTTCGAGGCAAAGAAGGATCATCAGCTGCCTCCAGAGCTCGGACTCGAACTGGGGAAACCTCTGTCGGTGGGTGACCGTCGCTGGAGTCCCGTAGCGAATATCCAGGTGCTGAAAAGGTCTTGGCAATGGTGGGGGCGGTCATATCCTGGATGGGTATGGCTTCGGGCCACCTGGTAAACTAGTCAATCATCGTCAGAACGTAGGTGTAACCTTGGTCTGCTAGTAGGGGCCCGACTACGTCGAGGTGTACATGCTTGAAGCGGCCATCTGGTACAAGGAACACCTGTGGGGAGATTTAGTGTGTCGGTAAACCCTTACGCGTTGGCATTCGATGCAGTGCGACAACCACTGCCGACGTCTCTATTGATGCCGGGCCAGACGACTTTGCTGCGGATAAAGGTCCTGTGTTGCGGCGATTCCCCTATGAGCGTGGTAAGCTTCGAAAAACTGTTGGCGGAGTGACGGAGGATGTAAGGACGGGGTTGCCCAGCGAGATGTCGCAGAGGATGGTGTCCCGAAAAACCCGAAGCTCCCACCTGCTCTAGTTGAAGGGAGGGATCTCCGTCGGTGACCTGGGGAGGGAAGGGTCTTGTTGCTGCCTCCCTGCGAACCAGTGGTAGTCGATCGGGGTGCTGCTCGCACTTACCATGGATATCGAGACTCTGGATAGGGCATCTGCAGCCTGGTTGTTGGTGCCCCGGATGTCGTCGTATGTCAGTGGTGAACTGGGCAACGAAATCCAGGTGCCTCTCTTCACGCGGGAGACGGCGACTCCTGTTGTGCAGGGCGAAGGTGAGGGGCTTGTGGTCCGTCAAGATGTGGAAGCCCTTTCCCCTCGACGTATGTCCGGAAGTGTTTGATGGCCGTATACACCGCAAGGAGCTCCTTGCCGAAGGCAATGTACCTATTTTGTTGTGGCTGAGAGTCCGTGAAAAGAAAGCCGGGTTTTTGGGCCAAAACCATTACCTGAATCTTGTTGTAAAACTGCTCCCATGGCGGTGGTCCGAGGCGTCGACGGCTATATTGAACCTTGCTCCCTGCTGCGGGTGGTTGAGGAGGGTCGCGGAGGCTAAGGCGTCCTTGCCAGCCTCGAAAGCTTCCATCGCCTCAGAGGGTCCAAAAGTACGTCTCTGCCACGTCCCGACCGGGATGGAGCGAGGAGACGTTGCAGAGGGGCCAGAAGAAGGGCACACTTTTGGATGAACCTCCTGAAGAAGTTAATCATTTCCGAGGTATTTTTCGAAGCTGGGCTCTTCATTGTTGGCTTAGGGAACTGCCTGATGCTGCTGCTTCTCCTGAGCTGGGGTGCGGGAGGGGGTACGGTCCGGGCGGTGGCTGTGTTGAGGTGACGGTTTAAACCCCACAGGGAGCCAGTCGCCGTCCTTCTTACGAACAAGGTGCAGGGAGATGCCCACTGGTGCTGGAAGGGCGTTATGATGCCGAGCTCTCACATGTGCTCGAACTCTGCCTTTGCAATGCAGAAGTGCTCTGGTGGGAGTGGCCTGCAGCGGGAAAAGACCGGGGTCCAGTGTGACGATGTGGTGCTTGACGGTGTGTGGTGGTGTCGTTTGCCACGTTGATGGGCTTCGTCAGCGCTGGAAACCACGCAGCACAGCTCTGTAAGGGCCTGGTTGGGCATACAGTGTGATATCCGGGGGACACGGGACCAGGGCCGACGAGGCGTAGGTGGGGGTCCCTGACTGGTGCCACAAGGCACTCCCGCCTAAGGTCCCCCGTGAATCCGTGGCGAGCCCGGAAATCAGCTCCGAGGATCGGCTGCTGTACGTCAGCGACAAGGAAAACCCACGTCAGCTTCGAGTGCGGGGTGCCGCTGAAAAGGAGGGTCAATGAGCGCTCACTGTATACGTTTGATGGGCGAACAGTTGCAGCCTCCAACCCTGCGAGAAGCAGGCGATTTTCTGTCTTTGAAGGATGCGGGAATGAGACTGACTTCCGCTCCTGTGTCCACCAAGAACCGCAGGCGGGAATTTGGGGTCGCGGACGTAGAGTTAGCCGCCGTCTGGGGCTGCGAGAGATCGGCGCTACTAGTTCCCGCGGTGTCCGTTTCCCGGCCACGAGCAAGGGGGTTCGCACCGACGCGCCCCTGCTGCCAAATCGGGGAAATGATAGAAACAGTAGCTACCTGAGTCGGGAAACGCGGCGGCTGTAGGTTGACCTACTCGTCCACGATCCGTTTAACCGGGTGATGCAGGACTGCGATGGCGGATCTGGGACGTGGTGAAGGTTCGTGGGCTGAAAGTTTTCGAACGGCAGTTGTGAGTTCGGAAACCTGTGTCGCGAGGGCTTCCAAGGTTAGAGTGGGGGAGCGGCTACAGCTGAAACTTGTGCGGTAGTCTGGATGGGCCATGATCCATCGCTTTTTAGGTAGTTGCTCAATAGGAGCTCCGACGCTAGTAGAGCGGTTTGAACCTCGCTGGTTAGAAGCTGAAGGAACATCGATCGTAGAAGGTCGGGAGGCAGATGAGTGGTTGGCACGGGAGAGAGTGCGTTGTATGTGCCGGAGTATTTCCGAGGGAGTACGGGTGTCAGGCGACGAAGCTTTGAAGAGGGGCGCCAGCGCCCTTTCGTGGGGAAGGCGCGGCTCTCTGCAGGGTTGCTTCTTTGAGGAGTTTCATATGTTGTTGTACTCGGGGGGTTAATAAGGTCGCTGACCGAGAGCAGGAGTTTCAGGCGAGAGGTTGGTGACCAGTATCCCATATTGGTGGTCGGAGAGGTGACATGGCGTAGGAGGGAACTCCTATTCCACCTGCAGAAACCATTCAAAAAGGCAAGCAATGGTGCAGGTGGGCAATGGCTTCAAGGCGGCTGACACACTCATGGCTAACTGGGCTCTAAACTCCGAGGGTCACCAGTGTGGTTGTAGGCAAAACGCACAAGAAGTCAAATTACTCTTTATTTTAGAGTGTACAGCCAGTGTTCGAGTGAGAGCCTAGCCGATGAGTGATGTGTTCCTTTTGGACTCGGCGGCTTAAATATGCCAGCGATGTATACTCTTGAGTCAGGTCCGATGAGCTGCGCGGTGATAGGCGGGAGTCGGATCGCCAAACCGCCTGGACCTGACTCTACCGAGCGCGGAAGCTCGTCGTACGTTGGTCACCACAACTATATAACTTTTACTGAACGAAAAACGGCAGTAGGGCTACAGTGAATATATAAATGATTGTCATTATGTGTGTGTGTGTGTGTTACAGTGTGGCATGCAGGACGGGTGACCTCACCTCGCTCCCCCCATGCCCCCTCCAGCTGCTTCTACCTCTTCCGGCAGCTGGAACGGTCATTACTTATACCGAGGATGACCTACGCCTCAGAGAGCCTCCGGGGTTAGTACAGTGGTAACGTGTCGGCCTATCATCTCAGATCGCATTTCCTTGTGATCGGGTATGTAGTAAACATGAATATCGTTCATTAGTTAAGTAATTAATTATTTTCTCTCGTTTTTAGAGTTTTATGTTGTTTCATCTACAACGAATTTAACGCGTCCGTGATTTTATCTTATCATGAATATCATTCATTTTATCTTGTTCCTCCCCTCGCCCTGACCTGACTGTCCCTTTTCTTTGACTTGCGGTCACTTGGATGAGAAAAGATTGTTTTCCCGTCGACCTGACCTCACTTTCTTTTTTCCCGGTCGGTGGCGACGTGGGAAGGTTCATGATATCATGACCGCTTGGTTCCCTGTAAATTTGGTTGTTGTTTTGTTGATGCCTTGGGGATTAACTTGGCATTGTTACATTGCCTTGGTGACACGTTCTATCGGCGCTAGAACGGAGCTTGTAACGCAATTTCATTAAAAATCATTATTTTGAATATAGCCTAGGATCTTCCCCCATATCATAGTACACAGGATTGCCCGATATTGCACTGGGGTTGCGTAATCGCCTAATAGATCTGCGCTCCGTCGTTCGATAGTAGGTACAATAAACCAAAGTTATTTGTTTCAATCGGCACCTTTGAGTCGGTGTGACACCTGGTTATGTCCGTTAATTAACGTAGGACTAGGGTTTAAGCTAGAATCATTATTCACCTATTAATCACACATTTCTCACCCTCTTGAAGTCGCTTGCATGTTTTGGGTATATCCCAAGCGTTTGTGTGATTCGTGATAATTTAAATATCCTTAGGGAATTTTGCGAGCGCCATTACAGATACGCAGAAAAGAGCAGGTTATTTATATTCCCTGGCTCGAGTCGCTTCAGTCATATGCGGCATTTGGGTATAGGATCCCCCCCCCGTTAATGAGGTCTGATATACATAGCTAGACATGTACCTTGGCAGTTCAGATTGCTGAACCCGAGATTTGCTTGTTAAATAGCTTGCGAATATTTTTTTCATGTCACCATTCATTCATGTGTACATCCTGTCACATATCGTTATATGTTGAATTCAATGTGGTAGTTGAAATAATCTTAAATAGCTAGCATTGCTAATGAACTTCAGTTTTGTTATAGTGAACATTAATTTTCGTGTTTGTGATTCATTCTCTGTGTGAGGTCACTCTCGCTTCCCTCTCATTCACGCTAGCTGTCACTCACACATGCATACACACACACATTCACCTCACTCACACACGCAGAACAAAAGACACTGAACTTTTTCATTAATAGGGTTGGTGGCTGTCTTAGTGCCGGCGTAAAGATTTATGATATATCTCTTTAGCCCGCAATTATGTCTGTCGTGACGAGTGACTCATAAATGATCTACAAATTACATTTATTTCTTCTCTGTGTGACGACAGTGGTTCAAGTAAATCCTTGCGGATTGCCGTTGTCGTTTCCCTTATCTACTCTCATATCTATCAGACACAGTTGGTAGTTCAAGCCAGGTCCATGCGGATCGCTACAAGACGTCTCCATCTTCTATTTCTTCTTTATCCTTGTGAAATAAAACAGAAAATGAAAAAAAAAATACGCAAATAATTTAAAAAACTAACATTAAAAAACGCAATTTTAAAAGAATAACCAGCTAGTGGTACCTAACACCCCCTCTTCTCTGTTGCCTTTCTTTTTCTCTTACACTGGCCCTTACGTGTATGATCTGGTTTCTCGACTATATATTGCAGTTGGACTGACATGGCACCGAAGGAAGATCCTGCTACAGTTTCGGTCACCTTAGGAAGATCCTGCTACAGTTTCGGTCACCTTAGGATGCCGTGGGAAGTATGTCATTGAAGATCGCCATAGGCCTGCGGACCAAGATTTTCGTCAGAAAAGGTGTTAAGCCGTCCCAATGTAGTGGACGGGCATTGCCTGCCAGACTCCCCGTAGATCCAGCGAACCAGCACCTTGCCGCAGGTACCAGTCGCCCCGGAATGCTGTGCATAGGCGACGCCTGGTGGACGCCTGCAGCTCGTAGCACAGGTATCAGCCGCCCCGAGATGCCGCCCCTGTCCCGACGCCCGTAGATCCAGATGAAGATTACAAGGACATGTAGACGCGAGGACCTGGACAAGATCTGTGAGGATGTATGGACGAGGACGCCGCCGAGTTAGGCCTGGGCCAGGACTACGAGGAGGCCTAGACGAATCCGAAGTCAAGGAGGACCTGTGCGAGACTTTCGAGGACGTGTGGACATCGAGGACGGACAGATTACACCGAGGACCAGGAGGATGAGGACGACAGGGATGAGCAGCCACGAAGATGCACCAGGACAACGCACGAGAACGAGATGACCAGCCAGGTTAGGTCACCCTTGAGGCAAATCTAAGATGCCTCGAGGGCGAGGCGTGAGTAGGTGGCTGAGCAATGTACAGTGTGGCATGCGGAACCGGCTTCTACCGCTTCCGGCAGCTGGAACGGTCACTACTTATACCGAGGATGACCTACGCCTCAGAGAGCCTCCGGGTTAGTACAGTGGTAACGTGTCGGCCTCTCATCCGAGGGGTCGGCGATTCACGCCCCGCCCAGGCGGGAGAAGTTGCAATTGTCGCCCGGAGGTTACTGCTGTGGCTAGGCACCACGGCAGATAAGGACTAAGTTCAGCTAAGTCAACACCAGCTGACACACGTGAACGAGTTGTCAGTAGTCGACACAGGCTGGGCTCCCCTCATGGAATAGCCCAGGCGAAGCTAAGCTTCGCATATCAGACTTATCCTTATCCTTACGCCTCAGAGAGTTCGTCGCCAGCGACCAGCGCGGTAAGGTCGTAGCCCTCGCCTCTCTCTGGGCAAGCTGACCTGACCCAGCATACACCCATACATGTCTCGTGTGTTCTTATACTGCATGTGTCAACTCTTAGAAATAAAGAGTGAAGCCGAATACCAGTATCCATACCCCTGCAAGCCAATGTAATTGGGTTCTATACCCGTTATAGTTTGTGTGTGTGTGTGTGTGTGTGTGCAATGTCTATGGAAATACGAAATCAAAACTTGGTGAGGAGTTACGTAACAGTGTGCTTAATTCGTTTCGACTGTTCTGATTGCCCTTTATCTTGCGTTAAAATCTGATTATAGTTTTCGCTATAATTTTTCCATAAGTCTT
This sequence comes from Penaeus monodon, assembly GCF_015228065.2. Taxonomy (NCBI): domain Eukaryota; kingdom Metazoa; phylum Arthropoda; class Malacostraca; order Decapoda; family Penaeidae; genus Penaeus; species Penaeus monodon. The sequence continues at coordinate 16,353 of NW_023642489.1, read as the reverse complement.
TGCTTTTAATGAGGAGATACGTCCACGTTCGAATAGCTGAGCGAGAAAATATGTTTGATTGTTTTAACTCGAGGATTTACTAGCTGAATGGTTCCAAGGAGGGTGAATATCAAGTGTAACAGCCTACCCCAATACACGTGTGGGTCAATTTCGACATAAATATCGAAATGTTCCTCCCATCAGTACATGCTGTGCCTTGTCCCTTTCCAGAAACAATTATATTCGTGCAAGATAAGCTATCCTTTGCCATTTTTCTTTTTTTCACTATTTTCTTTAAAGAACAAAATTATAGTAAAAATATATTCAAAATTAATAAGCACACTACTAATTACTTGACTTACTGATCCCCCTCAAAAAATATAGTTAACAACTATGCTATGGTATTTTGCATGAGAAAGGATTCAAAATGTTTGCTAAATATAAATACAATAAATTTAAATAGCGTTTAACGACTTGTCCCTCAATACATACACACATAAACAAATCGATGAGGCATTCAGATATTTACTGTAGCCCTAATACAGTTTTGCGTTCTAAAATTATTATAACAAGACATATTTTTTATTTACTGAATCACTGTTTGTATCTGACGAAAAGAAAATGCTGAAGTCACTTTATTAGTTTGTAAATATATCAAGATATTATAATGTGTATAAACATATATATACACATATATGTACATATATGTACATACATATATTGTGGTTAGGCGCTTCATGCTCAGGGTAATGTGAAGCAATGGTATCGTAGCCTAGATAGTGTCAAGTGCTTGCATTCCTTCTCGCTTGCAGCTGCCACCGCTGGCTAGCCTAGTGCGAAAGGGGAGCAGCTCTCCAAAAGGCACCCCTGCCTCTCCATCATCGATACTTCTACAGTGCCTCCTCGTGGCCACCCATGGGCCTGGGCACCTCAGGCTGAAATGTGGGGGATCTCGGAGCAGCAGGAGGCCCGAGAGCTACGGAGCCATTGCCCACCGGCGTGTGGACAGGCCCTGGCTCCGACTTCTGCCTCTTAGCCACTTTGGGGCTAATGGGCGACTCGGGGGAGGTGGATATGCTGGGAGGAGGGGGTGCTATCCTTCCCATCCAGCAAGCGAGGCGGGGTGGGAGCATGGGAAGGCAAATGTTGGGGCGTGCCTGTGTCCCGGCAGGCGCCAGCACACCATGAGGTTTGTGGGACCAAGCCCAAGGGAATCCCACAGGCGGGCGGTGGGCTCCACAGCCTGCCGACCCCCTTTATTTGGTGCAGCATTGGTGGGGGTGGCAGAGGTGGCGTTCATCCGGAGCGACTGCCCAAGCTTAACCTCAGGCGAGCTATATGGGTAGGTACTTGGAAAATCCGGTCCTTGCAGCAAGATGAGCGGTTACCTCTGCTATCGAGGGAATTGAAGAGGTTGGGAGTTGAGGTGGCTGCTCTCTCGGAGGTGAGAAGACCTGGCAGCGGCACGATCAGTATGGGTAGGTATACTTACTATTGGTCGGGCTGCTGTGATAGTCATTACCTCCAGGAAGTAGCCATAGCCATCTCCAGCCGACTTCAACCCGGGTAGTTAAGGTAACAACGGTTGATGAGTCCCTTAGGCTTGACATAAAGAAACTTTTGGCTTTTTTGTCTCTTAGTGCTGGGGTTTCTCTTACTAAATTTTAAAAACTTGATGTGAAAAAAGGGTTTATTCTATGCAAAACTCAAATTGATCGACAATTGCCCCCGGCAAGAATTGGGCATTTTTTTTTTAAAGGCCCAATTTCCCTTGGTTTCATTGGCTTTTTTTGATCGGGCGGGCTACGAGTTTATCTGTCGCCCCCTGGCCAAGGACCCTAAACCCCCCAGCAAGAGCCAGCCTTTTCCGGGGCCTTTTTCCTAACCCCAAAAGGGGATTTCTGGCCCCCAGCATCAGTGCCAAACCTTTCATTTTGCGGGCATTTATAGCAATCCCCCAAAAAATACAGGGCCAAAAAATTGACCCCATTTTTGTTAGCACACGATGGGGGAAAATCCTCCAAAGGCGGGAAAGTGCCAAGTTTTTGTGGCCCTGCCATCGGGGTAGGGGCTACCCAGGGGTCCACTTAAAAACTTCCTCTTTCCCTCTATTTGGCCATCTAGGGTGTTTCATTGGACAGACTAAGGAGGGGGAGGTGTGCGATTGATTTTCACCATGGCACCCTCTGATCGATTCACAGAACTTAAAAAACCTGGGGCCCCCGTTGCTCTGTGGGATCCTTAAATTTTGCGAAAAGTAGTGAAAGGGTTGTTGCCTCTTTGCACAACAAAATATTTTTATCCCCCAAATTTATCTGTAAAATTTAAATAGTTAAACTATTATTTTCTCTCTTTAGATCTTGCTTTTTCAACTTGTTTTAATTTTTTCCCGGCAAATGTAAAGGAATTTTCCAAAACTTATTAGAAAATTTACAACTATTTTTTTTTAAAAAACTTTTAAGTATTATTATAGTAAATATGTAAAGGCAATCAAAAAAAATTTTTTAATATGTCAAAAATTTAACATTGGCAAAGAAGTGCTTTCTTAAAGGGGGGGAAAACGGGAGTGGACTGACAAAAAATTTGTGGCCCAAAGGACGTAAAAGCACGTTGCAACGGGACTGTCTGGCCCAAAAATTTATTTTATCTGAAAATTTTTTCAAAAAATTTTTTGGATGATTTAATTAATGAAAGTTTTTTTAAAATTTTATACCCCTTTTATAAGGGAAATATCTTGTGAGGGGAAATTTAAAATTGCCTGATTATGGACTTTTCCACTACCTTTCCCTTTTTTCTATAAAACCATTGGGGAAAATTTCTCAATCTTGATTTTAATTTTACACCATACGAGGCGTTTTAAAGTCTACTGGAAGGGGTTTTTTTATAACTAAGGGGGTTTGCCCCATTCCCCTTTTGGGAACTCGGGGCCCGGGGTGAAGGATCTAAAGGAAGGTTTGGGAAATGGAATAGGTGGTGCAGGATTGGGGGTTAGGATTAGGAGGGGAAAGCACCAGGAAAGTGCCTCACCGGATTTTTCACCTGCAGAAATTGGTTGTTCTTCATTCACGCAATCTCTGTCCTCCCCTTACCCTTTTACTATCTTTCTCTCATCTCATTCTCTAAACTAAACCCGTCAGTTTTCCCCCATAATGCAACCCCTTTTTTAAGGGTCTCTGAGAAAGCCATTCTTCCCTGGAACATTATTTTGTTGCATATGAGAATTTTAACGATTCATCTGGCAGGGGTTTAAAGGGCCTCCCCCACTTTTATGGGTTTTTCACCAAAAGAAATTTAAACTCTCTGCAACAATTTAAAACCGGTAATGTGCACTTTTAAAAACCTTCCCAGGCCAAAAATTCCCTTTCTTTCAAAAAAACAGGAATTAAAAAAATTCTTTAGCACTCGGAGGCCCTACAAAAAAAGGACAAACTTACGTGTTTTTCCCCCGATTTTTTTCCTTTCCCTTTATTACACCCTGTCCCCACAGAAAAGGGTCTGTTAAAATTTCCCTTGGCCCCTGGTGCACAGGGGAGGGCCATGCAACCCCTTTGGAACCCAAAATCAAATCCCATGCCGGGCTGTTGAAACAATTTCTCCCCGTAGTATAAATTTTTAAAAGGAGCCCCTTCCGGGGTTAAAAAAATTTAAATTAAAAGGGCGACAGGGGTCCCTCGGGAATGTAAGGAAAAATGGGGTACCCGCCAATAATGCGTTTGGTAGGCCTGTTTTTAGGCCAAAAAGGGCTAGGGGAACCCTCTCACCCCACAAATGAAACATCATCTACCATGGAACGAAAAATTCTTATCTTGATCCTTAAATCTCTCTGCCTTTTACCTTTTTGCAGGAGGGGGGGTAGGGGGTTTCTTTTACTATGCTTTATTTAAATTTAGGTTTAAAACTCCCTAAAAAAACTTCAGCTAAAAAATTAAATCCTTTATCATTCCCCCAAAAATTTCAGGGCCCCAAAATTTCCACCGTGCCCGCAACGGAAGGACATTTTTTTAGCTTAATCCCCTTTTTGGACAAATGGGGAAAAATGATATTTTCTAATCTTAAATGCCTATTTATCCGAAAAGCCTATAGAGAAGACCATCTTCCCCCAAATTCAAAAATGCCCAACGGGAAAACGGAATTTTTGGGTATAACCTCGGAAATTACCTTAGTTTCCCTTTTTAACTTTCCCTTTTTTTACATTTTTGGGGTTCTGAGCAAACAGACAAGCTACGAAATTTTTCCTTCTAAAAAATTTCCCACTGTTTTCTGGTCCCATCATCTAAATTTAACAGTTTCCCCAATAAAACTTCGTCGTTTAATACGAGAGGAGGCATTTTCCCGACGCAAAAATTTTCTTTGCCTGTAGGTAGTCAACTCCCAATACATTTTCCGCTACTGAAATCGAAATCGAGCCACTGGGTGTTTTATTGGATTTGGGGAAAAAATAAAAAAATTTCCCAGGGGTTTTATGATCTGTCAAAAATTTTATTTGGGGGGGGTTGCCCCAACCCCCAGGGGTCTTTATTTTAAACCCCTACCCCTATTGAAAAGGGGGCTTCTCGTTAAAAGGGTTCTATAATTTTTTTCCTTTTGTTTTAAAATTTCTTTGGAAAAAAAAAGAAAAAAGGCTCAACCTCCTTTTGGGCATCCCCTGTTGCAACACTCCCCAATACCCGAAATCCCAGCATCAGTGGAAAGGGAAAAGGTCGAGAAAATCGGGAAAGAAAAACAACTTCCCTAAATTTCCATTTTTTAATCTTCACAAAGCTAAATCTCGGCTTCATTTTTCCCAAATCAACCCAATTGAGGGGGTTTGGGTTTTTTCTTTTCCCCCCTCTTGGGTTTAAATAAACCCCGGGGCGAGCCTCTGCTGAAATTCCCCAAAATTACTTTTAAAAAATTTTGGGCAAAGTCCCAAGAAAGATGTAGTCTCTCAAAAGTCTTCGGCCTGGGAAAAAATCCCAATTGCCTTAATTTTTTTTGAGGCTGTTTTTAAATTTCCCTTCCTTTTTTGGGCCAACCGCCCCAAAGAAAATCCACTTCTATTGGAAAAAAACGGCACTTTTTTTTTTTTTAAAGAAAATTTAAACCCTTAAACCTAAAGCAAACCGTCCCGGATTTCTGTTATTTTGCTAGAGGCACCCCAAATCATGACCTGTAACCAAGATATCTAAAGGTAACACCACCCTACTTACGTATAACCCCCCCAAGTCCCCTATTTTAATCCTTGGAAAAACAGCAGGGGGCACCCTTTTAAACCCCCCCAAAAAAGGTAGTGTCAAATACTCAAAAACGACCCCCGGGAGAAGTAAACCCCAGTTTTCTCACGGGAAATGCTTTCATTAATGGAACCCCTGGTGAAAAAACCCCCTCACGGAGATCTAAAGATGAAAAAAAATTTTATTTTTTTCCCTTGCGCAAAAAACTAAGTCAATATTTGGAAAGGGGTTTTTGGTACATTTGGGTTTTGTTCTTTTTTAACGCCTAAAATCCAAGCCCAAAGTTTAGGTTTCCTCTTTCTTTACTACAGGAACTAAAGGAATGGTTATAGGGAGCCCTTATGGGTTTTTAGGACTCCTTTTTTTTACAAAAAATTCCAATTTTCTCACGGTTTCTGTTCATGGTATTTCAGGGGTATGGTGAGGGCCGGTGATCCCGGCTTACCTTCTGAAATAATTTAAATTAAAAAGAAAAAGTTTTTGGGAAATAGAAAGGGGTTCATCTTCTAAAGAAAAAAACTTTTGGGAAATTTATATATTAAATCCCTTTATAGCTTCATATCCCTTACAAAACCCATAGGGAAAGGGGTTTTTTCCCACTTCTTTTAAAAGTTTACAAATTTGGTGGGCCGCACCAAAACCTTTTCCTCTTTTAAAAACAAACCTATCGTTTTCCATCTCTTCAAATGTTGGGGTCATAAAAGGTCTGAGGGAAAACCTATTTTTCTCTTTCTGATAACTCTACAGGGGTCTTTCTGATATTCACATATGGGGGAAATTTTCCTCCCCTTTTTTCCACGGGAAAAGCAATTCCCAGAAAAATATGATGCATCTTTCAAATTTTCTTCAGAAAAGGGGGCCCAAAAAGATACGATTTCCCCCCCTTTAAACTTCCTGTCCCCCTAATTATTTCCCGCTTTTGGGGCCCTAAGAATTAGGGCTACATCCAAAGGTCTCTAAAATTTCCACTTCAATGCATTTAATTTTTCCCTTTTTTTTCATTGGGCTTAGGTTTTACGTACAGAAAAATAGTCTTCTTTTTTAATTTTTTGGGGGTGATGTTGGGAAAGGAAATCTTTCCCCCCGGGATGGAAAAATCTAATTCCCATATAAATATTCTACTTTTTTCTTCCGACCCGGAGCGAGGGGACTCTCGGGGAGGTTTCCTTTTCATGGGGGTTTTTTACCATAAAGGTTTTCTGTCCCCCGGGGGGTAGATGTAATAGTTAATTTTTGGGGCCCCGAAACAAAATCCCCCCCATAAAAGCATTTTCCCTCAAATAAATTTTTTTTAAATATAAAAAGTAAACAATTCCCAAAAAAAAAAACAAAAAAAAAAAAAAAAGTGATTGTCAAAGTAAACTCACCCCATACGGTTTAAAAAGGGTTCACCCCCCCTCCTTTTATTTGAGCACAGGGGAAAGGGTTTTATTTTCCAAACTAAAACCCCCTTTTTTTAATTTTTTTTTTTCCTTTTGTAAATGGGCTGATACTCTGGCCCCCTTTTACCTAATCCTACATGGATTTCTCCCAAAAAACATTTTCCTTTTTTTCCCCCAGCTAAAAAGTGAATTTACCCCAAGGGGGTTTTCAGTCCTCCCAAAACCCTCAATCCCTTTTTCCTGTAACTTCCTTCTCTTTTCCCTTTGGGGTTTTAGTTATCACCCGGGGAAATTTCAAATTTTTTGGGCAATTGGGCCTAGTCCCCCACACTTAAAAAAAATCACCTCTTCGAGCCTTTGGGCCCCTAATTTTTTACTGCCCCTCACACGATTTTTAAAGAGGTTTTTTGCCAGTACCCAACGGGAAAGTTCTTCCTTTACCCCCTTTTTCAACTGTTATGTTTTCCGGGGGGTTTCAAAAAAAAACCAAATTTTTTGGCTCCTGGTTTAAGGGACTCGCCCAAAAGAACAAAACCAAATCCCCGCCCTTTACGGGCCGTTTACGAGAAAAATTTTTTTCCCTTTTTTATTTTTCCTTGTTTTTCGTCGGTCCCCATCACCCCCCGTCCCTAAATTTTTGTACTGGGCCCCCTTTGGATTTGGTGAAGGGTTGTGTTTTTCTGGAGCTTTGGGCCCCATCCTTGCTTTCCCCGGGAACAAAAACACGGGGGGGGAGGGTAAACTTTTCCCCCCTCCTACGCCCCGAGAAAGTCAAATGAATTCAGGGTGAGCTCAGCAAAAAGAAAGGGTTCTTTGTAGTTTTTGTGGGTCCCTTTTTTTCCCGAACAATAACTTCCTTACCTAAAAACCCTTTGGGGATTGCCTTTAAAAAAGATTTCAAATACATCAGCTAAAATTAAATTTTCTCGTTTTTTGGTTTTTAATTTTAAGTTGGGCTCGTAATTGGGAAGGAGACGTATCCAAAAAGGACCCCAGGGGGTTTTCCTTGCTTTCGCCGGGCACTTTGTATTTATCTGCAAAATATCTGCGAAAAAATCTTAAGGGAAAAATTCCTTTATACTCTTAAATTTTTTATAGTCATCTCCTAAAGTTTATGAGCTAAACTCCAGCAAATTCCGCTGCTTCCCAAAAAAATATTTCCCCTTAAGCGCAATTCCGCTCCAACCTCCAATTTTTTTTTTGCTTTGTGGCCCCGTCAATTTTCAAAGAAAAAAACCCCCAAAGTCCCCCGCAAAAGGCCGTGTAGTAAGGATTACTGTACACTCCACACCCGCCCCAAATTCCCATTTCTTATATTAAATTTGTTGTGGTTATCAATCTCAGATGAGGGAAACTGTTGGGGTGAGCAAATTGATTTGGTATCTATTTAATTTCTGGGCCCCTTTTAAAGTCCCTCCCCACCGTTTTTTATCATTCCTCTACTCACGGGCTTTCCGTTTCCGCTGAGGATACCCCCCCCCGTTTCCTCTGGTTTTGGCCCTGGCGCCTCCAGTAGAAAGGGATAGGGGGAGAGGGGGAATGGTTTTGTGTTCGTGAGGCTGCCGGGAAAAAGGGGGAAAAGGGTACTGCCAAAAATTTTCAAGGCGGGGTAAAGGGCCCCGGGGAAAAAATATTATCATTATTTCCCCCGTGGCCCTTAAATTTTTTCATCCCACCCTGCCACCCCAAAAGTTTTTTTTTCTTTGCATCAACATAAATTTATCTCCTCAATATCTAAACAAATTTTTAATAATTCATTTCTTTTATATTTCTCTCATAGATCTTGCTCTTTCAATTGGGATTAATTTGTTCAGACAAAAGGTAAAAATTTACACTTTTAGGAATTTAACCAAATAATTTATTAAAAATGTTTAAATAAATTTATATGTAAAAATTAAAAATCAATCACAAAATTTATATGTCAATTTAAAATAACATCTGAGTTCATTTTTTTCAATTTCAATAATTATACCCTATTAAATTTTCCATCTTTTAACCTTTTAAAAAATAACTTGTCCCCTTTACTCTAAATTTTTAACATACAAAAATACATTAATAAAATTAAACAAGCTTTTATTAAATTTAAAAAATGTCAATTTCTTTAAAAAAAAGTGTAAACAGTTAATAAAAAAATTTTCCCTTTTTTCACAAACAATGATTGGGAAACAAAAAAATTTTTGTAACAAAATTTTAAATACAGAAAAATTAAATGAAAGTATTTAGGCAAAATTTAAATTTCTTATACCAAATAATTTAAAATATTAAGTTAATGTCCCTTTTCACAATTAAATAAACCTTTAAAATCAAGATTATCCCTCAAAATAAGTGAGCACATTCTGAAAATGGACATAAAATGTCTTTTGCTTAAAACAGGCAAAACATAATACTGAATTATATTGCTAAGCCCCCAATTAAATCAAACAAACCTTTTTCTAAAAAATACTTAAAGATTACATACAAAACCCCAAACGTATTCTTTTCGCCCCTCCGGAAAGTTAACAATCTCATCCTGTTAAATCACAAATTTTCCCTAGAGCTGAGATCCTTTTAAAAGTAAATCATTAATTTTCCCTTTCTCTCAGGGTAAATCAAAAATTAAACGGGACACTTAGGGAAATTTAAATCTATATGTCTTCAATTATACATTCTTTAAAATTGGAAAAATCAATGTCTAAATTATTCCATTATATAAATTTTTACCCTAAAATGAAATTAGTCAGATCAATTTCTTGGGCCTTTTTAAGTCATACTCAATCAAAAAATACTTTTAAAAAAAAAAAATTTAAATAAAAATTTTCCATTTGCACACTCCCTTTTCCCCCATGTTCCCCTTAAAAAAGAAAAACTTAAAATTTCTTCAATAGGGCTTAACCCCCCCAAAAAGCCACCCAAAGTGGCCCTGGCTTTCAAAAGGGGCTACCAGGGAATTTACTTTCAAAGCCCAAAATCCAAAATCCTAAATCCTACTCCTCCGTTTGGGCTGTCTGACCCCCCCCCCCCCCCCCTTTTATCCCCGCTTTTGGGGGCCCTTCCCGTCACGGCCCGGCCCTTGATTATCAGAATTTTAAATTTTAAAATTTCTCTTCACTTATTCGAAAAAAAATACTGCGTCAGGGGCTTTCCCATGTCCCCGCAAATTTTAACACTTTTATTTATCACTTTAACTTTTGGGCTATCTGCCCCCGTGTTTTTTTCTTTATACCCGACTTGGAATATTGTGATATATCTAGTTACGCCTCCAAATTTGTTTTTTTTCGGGAAATTTGGGCTTTTAGAAGTTTTTGTTAGTCATGTGCTCAGTTTAAAGTCAAAGGGTCATTTATCTTGGGTTTCCCATCTTTTCATCACCAAAAATTCTGGAACCCTTTTTTCCCACCCTTTCCCCCGGAAAATGTTTATTTTTTTGATTTTGCGACCGGATGGTGCGTCCCCTCCCCGCCTTGCGTTGTTTTACAAAAAAATGCGTTATGTTCCCCGACAAAAAGGAGTCCATTGTTTTTGCTGAGGGGCAAAAGGGAGGGAATTTTATCTCCCGGGAAAAATTGGAGGCCATGAAGCGTGGCGCATGGCTTCGGGCCTTTTAAAGGCAACAGGACCCTTTCTCGGTCTTTTGGGGGCGTAAGGCTGGGGCACTGCTGAGGAGGGGGAAAGGAAAAAGTTTATTTAGGAATTTTTGCTGAGGAGGTTTTTAAGGTCATTTTTTTTGGAAATGACCCCTTTCCCTTTTCCCCGCCCAAACCCAAAAAAAGGGTGAATTTACGCAGTTTGCTAGGGGTTTGGGCAAAATCATCTTTAGAAACATGTTGGGGTTTGTAACAGGGCTGAGTATTTGAGCAATGGTACAGGTAGACCCCCCAAATAGTTATTTTGGGATGCAAGTGGTATCACAATACCTGTGCTGGAAGCACCCATAAGTGAGGAACCTATGGAGTTAGGATGGCGATTTCCAAGCTGAAGTGTGGGAAATTTGCAGGCATTGTGATATCCCAGCTGAACTGCTAAAGGTTGGGGTGAACCTATGGCATGGGCTTGCATGCAGTCTTGACTGCCATCTGGCAGTCTGGTACCATTCCCCCTGACTTTTGAGGGGTGTGGTCATCCTTTCTGGAAGGAAAAAGGGATTGTTGGGACTCCCGTGGCATTACACTGCTCGCTACCAGACAAGTTTTTGCCACATTCTTCTAAAACAGATCTGGGGACCATCTACTAACGCACCAGGTACTGGACAGTCTGGATTCACTCCCGGCAAGTCAACAATAGACCATATCCTAGTGCTTGGGAGTAACTGTGGAAGGCTGTTGGGGAAATTGCTTGCAACCTACATCGACCTAAAGAGGCTTTGACTCGGTGCACCGGGAATCGCTAGGAGATTCTGAGACTTGGGAATTCCGAACATATTATTGGCCTAATAGCAAGCATATATACTGAAAGTGCTGTAAGTGTAGGGGGGCCTGTCACATTTTCAACACCTGCATGGACTGGATAATGGGCAGAGCTACTACCCAAGTCAGTGTGGAGAAAACACTGGGCAATATAAAGGTCTCAGACCTGACTTTGCCGATGATGTTCCCATCCTATCGGGTTTCCTAGAATCACTGGTGGCGGCTCTTGGGTGCATTTGCAATGAGGCGAAGCCCTTGGGACTAGAGGTCTTGGATCAAAACCAAGATTCAAGACTCTGGGGGCTTATTAGGGGAACCCGTTCAGTCGATTCATGCTTTCGGTGAGGACATTGTAGTCAGCTTTGCATACCTTTGGGAAGCATAGTCCATATCTCTGGGTTTCAACAAGAAGTCAGTAATGGATTGGTCTAGCAGCAGGGGCCATGAACTCGATCAACAGAAGCATTTGGGATGTCCCGTACCTATACAGAAAGGGCCAGGCTACTGTCTTCAAGGCCTTGATACTGCCAGTTTGCTGTATGGAAGCGAAATCCGGATGCTGTCTAATGCCCTGGAGTCTTGTCTTGATGCCCTTTGTAACATGTCTCTTCACCGGATCATGGGGGTACAGTTGGCATTACCATGTGTCCAACTGACGGCTGTACCGTGAGACTGGCATGGGGCCTGTTACTTGCATAATCCAGGATCGCCATCTCAGCTATATGGGGATGTTTGGTGACCCTGCCCCATAGGTTGCCTCTTAGATGACAATCCTGGGGGGAGGAGGCCATGGGACAAGGGTGGATGCGGCCATTTCCCCCCTCGGCGTTTCCCTTAGATGATGATACATATATATACATAGATATTGTTACGCCGGCCGCCTCGTTTTTTGCCACCAACACAAGGCAGCTAGGCAGACGGCGTGCTATCCCCAGGGTCGTGAACACTGACAGCTCCAAGAGGCACCGAGCACCACAGCGTCCCAAACACCGGAGGGAAACACCACTTGGCGAGGCACGCACGAAATAAACACAAAATGACGTCTTTCCTATTTACACAAGTTATTACCCGTACACTTTCTATAGGCACAATACAGGGAAAACCAGCATGTCACACTGCACGATACGCTTATAACGGGGCAAAACAAAGTTTATCAGGTCACAAGGGCACACACGAGGTCTTCACAGGAGCAGCACCCAACCGCGTCTCTCGGCTTTTTTCCTCCGCTCCCCCGCTCACACCCAGCTGCGTCATGTTTGCCCGGGTCCCTCATGTTAACACATGCTAGGTCATCCTTTTCATGTAACACATGTTTCGACAGGGCAAAAAACCCACTGGCGTAGCACTTTAAACCCCCCTATCAAGCAGACGACCCGTCTGCTCTGACATCCCTAAACCTGAAACAAACTACAGAAAATTTAAATAAAATTAGTTCTCAGGAACAAACAAACTTCTTTCATCCAACAGCGTGGCTTTCTTCGCTCTCGCGGGGGTCGCTCTGGAGGAGGTGTGGGAGGCGGTAGAGTGGCAGTGGCCCCCAGAGGGGTATCTCCTGTCCAAAGACTTTTCATGGTCACCATTGACGTCTGCTGCATCGCCTCACCGTCCAAATGCCGTCCTCATCTCGGTCGCGTCTGCCACTCCTCATCGCCGCTAATGGGGCTAACGTCATCTTCTTTTTCACCATCACCCCAGGAGTAGCTTCCTGCCATGCTAACGCCACAGCCGGTGCGCCAAGTCCTCGAGGAAGTCAGGCAAGGCCCCACACCAACCAACTCCTTGCTCCCCAACGACTCTTCGGGATGCTCCACTTCCTCACAATGCCCAGCTTTGCACCAGTGGCAACCTTCTGGGCCTTATCAGAGAAGTTAGCTACCAACACTGTAACTAACCCCCCTGGTCCAAAAAGGCTCCGCCCAACCGCTATGCCATCAGCCACTGCAGATTTTGGATGGCCTCCATGAGGCCCTCTACTCCACACATCACTTTGACAGTCGACACCGATTCTAGACTCTGCCCTGGGGCAAGGTGCAGTCGCTCAGCCGAAACTACCTCTGCACAGCCAACCTCTGGAAGCAAGGCACATCTTCACTGTGCATTCTCACCAGCTTCCGTCCAAGGTCGACACACCCTTAGTCTGAGTCAGGTAGTAAAGGCCCAGAAAGCGTGCTCGTCCAGAATCGGCCACATACACCGCATCCGCTGCCCGTGCTCCCCACGCCAATACAAGCCTCCACTGGCCCCTGAGCTGCACCAATGGCCCGTGACACCACACAGTCTCTGTGGTGCGTCTGGAAGTTGCATAGTGGCCAACATATCAGGCCGCACTAGGGTCTTCTCAGCCCCAGTGTCCACTGTCAGGGGGCATGGCTTCCCATCAAATGAGCCCTCCACTGCATCATGCTGGTTCGACGGCAGCTTACCCAAGTGGGGGCCCCGGGGAACCGGACGGCGGGGTTTGGGCCCCCCTTCTCCAGCCTGTCGAGTTTCCTCCTGTACCACTTTCTTAGCCTTAGGACAGCACTTGGATGGTGACCAAAACTGCCACAGTCCTTGCAGCCTGCTGGAAGGCATCAGAATCCGTCTGGTTGAGAGGACGTGTTCTCCGCCCCCTCGCACTGACTACGTCTGTGCCCTACCTCTCTGCAGCCCCAACAAAAGCCTTGGAAAGTGCTCGGGTTCACCTTCCTCAATGCTACCTTTTTCCCTTTTAGCCTTCCGGCCCCGGAGTCACAGCGAGACTGAGCAGCTGGACCTAGGCCACTCGTTTCCCTTCAGGAAGGCCTCGAATCCAAGGCCCTTGCCAGTGCCACCTGCAGGTCCTCGGTGTGCCTGCTTGACGTAGGTTTGCAGCTGCTGGTCCTGCAAAGCATCAACAAAGAAATCGCGGGCCAGGACCCCGATCATCTCTTCTGCAGATGCAGGGTATGACCTTACCAGCGCCTCCACATCCTGCACCAGCTGGGACAGTGTCTCGCCACGCCACGAGTCTGCTTCTTCAAGTGGGCCCGATATACCCCGGCCTGGTGGTGGTGCCCGAAACGGGGTTTTTAAAGCCTCTGCCACGCTGGAGTAAGAGGCATGTTGGGATGGGGGCAGATGCCCCAGCACTTCCAATGCGGGGCCCCTTAGCGCTGTTACCACTGCAGGGCCTTCTCTTCCTGGGTCCAGCCCTGGGCAGATGCCAGCTTTCAAATTTGGGGGACATATGCCTCCCCGGGCCCCCTTCCCGTCGTACTCAGCGGCTTACGCTTCACAGAATGTCTGGAGGCCGAGGGCTGCAAAGGGTTTGGGGAACGCGTGCCGTGAATAACACACCTGGGGGGGGGGAAGGGGGTGAGGGAGGCAACCCAGGCGGGTTGACCGGGTCCGAGTTTGCCGCCACCTATACCCAAAGGGGGCAGTTCCGATGGGTCCCAGCCTTCTGCAGCAATCACTGGCTGCGACACGATGCTGCGAGGCCCGGGGGTTTCCTGACGAGGGGCTGCAGGGTGGAGAACGCGTGCCGTGAACTAACACACCCGGGGGGGAGGAAGGGGGTGAGGAGGCAACGAGGCGGGTTGACCGGGTCCGAGTTTGCCGCCACCTATACCCAAGGGAGCAGTTCCGATGGGTCCCCAGCCTTCTGCAGCAATCACTGGCTGCGACACGATGCTGCGAGGCCCGGGGGTTTCCTGCCACGACCCCAGGCAGACGCCAGTAAATCTGACACTCTGGCATCTGTTGCCAGAACCTCGTCTGCCTTCTCTGCTTGCAACATTACTACCTCGTGATGCCGCCTTTCCTCCTTCACTTCCTCCCTCAGGCCCTGGACCTCGCCCTTCAGAGTCTGCAAACCTCCTCCATCAGTTCACTCTTCACGCTGTTGCAGGCCTTGTCGGTGTACTGCTGAGTTTCCATAACCCCTCCATCATTCACTCTTCACGCTGTTGCAGGCCTTGTCGGTGACTGCTGAGTTTCCATCTTCACAGATGCAAGATGCTCTGTAGCACCTCAACAAGTTGGCAGAAATGTTCCTCTGCCTTCCTTGCCTGCATTCGACGAGATGGTGCGCCTGCTCGTGTGCCCTCTGTGCCTGTCTTCTGCCCTTTGTGCCATTTCCTCCCTTTATACCGGCCAACATGGCAGTGAAACAGTTCCTGGCTCGGCTTCACCTCACTCGTGCCTGCCTCAGTCCCTAGCCTCCTCTCCCTCATGGCTACCGCCATCTTTGGGGCAAAATGATAATCGGCGGCCGTCTCACTGATCAAATATCACAAATCCCACTTCTGACACCATTTGTTATGCCGGCCGCCTCGTCTCTCTGCCACCAACACAAGGCAGGCTAGGCAGACGGGTCTATCCACAGGGTCGTGAACACTGAAACAGCTCCAAGAGGCCCGAGCACCACAGCGTCCCAGAACACCAGGAGGGAAACACCACTTGGCGAGGCTGGGCACGAAAATAAAAACAAAATGACAGTCTTTCCTTTATTTACACAAGTTTTTTACCCGTACACTTTTCTTAAAGGCACAATACAGGGGGAACCAGCATATCACACTGCACGAAAAGCTTATAACAGGGCAACACAAAGTTTATCGGTCACAAAGGGCACACTAGGTCTTCACAGGAGCAGCACCCAACCGCGTCTCTCGCTTGTTCCTCCCCTCCCCCGCTCACAGCCACTGCTTCATGTTTGCCAGGTCCCTTCATGTTAACACATGCCCAGGTTTATCCTTTTCATGTTAACACATGTTTCGCACAGAGACAAAGACCCCTGGCGTTAGCAATATGTATACACATATATGTATATATTTGCGCGCGCCCCGCGCACACACACCACACACACACACCACACACACACACACACACACACACACACACACCACACACACCACACACACACACACACACACGGCGCGAACCGTCGATCCTAGGATGAGAGGCGGACACGTTACCACTGTTACTAGCCCGGGGGTGATAATAATGCTACATGTTCTGTTATCACTTATTTGAAGAAAACTCAAGATTTAAATGACTAACGAGTTAAAGAAAAAGATATTAATACGCTTATTGGTTTTTTCATTCTACCAATCACACTTTTTTACAAATAACCTAGGGTTTTCGCTTCATTCTTAAAAATAACTATTTTATCTAAGTTTACATCGATGTTATTGCCAGATATAACAAAAGTGGGACTCGGCAAGTGTATCGCAATATAATTCCGGAACTGTACAAGGCCGCCTTCTCCCCTACTGTCACGGTCCTTCCCAATAAATGTAGTTCCTAAGTGAACGACATCGTCGGAGACGAGGTGTGTAAGTGCATCTCTTGGGATCTGTAATATCGGGAGCATAAAAGACGAAGGCTAACCTTTAATTTAAGGGTCCAATGGGTTTTAAAACTTAGGGGTCTTTT
>NW_023642488.1:168420-187655 GCF_015228065.2 Penaeus monodon | reverse complement strand
TAAAAATTTAAATAATTAAAAAAAAATTTAAAAAATAATAATAAAAATTAAAAAATAAAAAAAAAGAAAAATAAATTAATAGTAAAAAAAATGAAAAAAATCAAATTTAAATAAAAAATAAAAAAATTAAAAATTTTAAATTCTTTGGCCCCCACGCTGTCTATTTTTAGTAATTTTGCGGGGGATAAATTTTTAATTAAAATTTTTAGTTTTTCGTAGATTTGTTTAGAAAATCGAGAAAGAGGAGGGGGGGGGAGAGGGAGAGAGAGAGAGGGGAAGAAAGAGAGAGGAGAGAGAAAAGAGAGAGGGGGAGAGAGAGAGGGAGAAAAAGAAAGAGAGAGAGGGGGAAAAGGAAGAATTAGAAAAAGAGGAGATAGAGAGAGGTGTATATAAAAAAACACAGCACACCACACCCCACCACACAACCACCCACAACACACACACACACACAAAAAAAAATAATATATATATATATAATATAAAATATATAATAATATATATTACATATTTAAGAAAAATAACATACTATATATAAATATACAAAATGATAAAATTTATACAATATAAAAATATAATATATTATATAAAATTTATATATAATTAATATATATAATATATTTTATATATTTTAAAATTTTAAATATTTATATAAATAATATTATATATAATAATATATATAATATATATATATAACTTAAAACTACACACACACACACACACACATATATAAAATATATATTAATATATATATATAATAATAATATAAAAATATATAATATATATTTGTTGGTTTTGTGTGTGGTGTGTGTGTTTGTTGTGTGTGTGTGTGGTGGTGTGTGTGCGGGGTTGTGTACATGACACAACACCAATAACACACACAAAAATTTACACGCACAATAAAAACACACAACGTACACACCACATACATACCCACACACACATTTACCACACACCCCATGTCATTACAACAGGTATCACATGTACGATACCACACACACTAACAGCACACAAAACTACACACGCCACACACAATACATAAGCCACACACCCAACACACACACACCCACATACCCCAAACACACTCACACACACACCAACACACCACACACACACACACACACCCCCCACCACAACACACTACATATAACACCACACACACACACACTAATCTAGCACACACACAACACACCTGAAATACCTATTTCAATGGCCTATTTCCCCTCCACAAAATCCCCAGAGATGTCATAATGGATTGGGTTTCGTAAAACCCCTTTATAGCTACAGACCCCCTTGGGGGCACTTGTAGGACCCCTTCCCATCCTCACTTTTGCCACCAATGAACCTTTTAACTTATAAATATATATATATTAATAAATAACACTACCCTTACTACCAACCTTTGCTAACAAAAAGGACGCGACATCCGCAGCCTTGCCTCGCGACCCCGTCCCGTGTACACGTCCATCCTCTCTTCCATATTTCCCGAGTGCACCCAAACCCCTTTGGAGTTTCCTAGAATCTTACAGACGCCTACAGACGCTGCCGGGACTAAACCTCTGCCGGGTTGTACCATTTTCTCTTTAAAATTTTAAAAACAAGAAAGAGGTCTTTTTTACCCACGCCCCCAAAGTTTTCCGCATAGTGCTAACGCGATGTTTCACTCTCCCGCTCATCGGCCTCTTTTACACACTCACCACACCACACCACCACACACACACACACTCACAAAAACTTATACACACACACTTACATACACACACAACACATCACACACCAACTACATATATGCAAAACAACACACCCCAACAACACACATACATTAGCAACACACACCCCAACACACACACACCACACACACACACACACTCAACACGCACACAAAAATAGCAACACCCCAAAAACACATACATAATATATACTATCATCATCAAAAACGGTATGCTCATTTTTTGAGCAGCCGGGGACTCTCCCACCATCCTCCCACTCAACTCGATCTTACATTTTTTTTTCCACTTGACCATCGAAAAACCCCGCAAATATTTTTGATTTTTTTCCCCCAGTCTTGTTTTCAGTTTCCTTTCCTCTGTTTCCTATTACCATCCCTGTCAGAAAGCTTTCTCAATATTTTAAATTCTCATACATAACCAATAATTTTAATTCCTTTTTTTTCAAGAGTCCAACACCCGGGTCTTTAAAATTTTTTTTTTCTCGCATTTTATCTTCGTTTTTTTCTCTGCCCATTTAATTTACGTAGTTTTTCGCGTAAACCCCACTTTAAATGATTTTTTTCTTGTTTCTTTTCAGCACCCAAACTCAGAACCATATGATGCTTTGGGAAAAAACAAATGATCAAAACCCTCAGCTTGCCCCAAAGGTATGCTTCGGTCTTTCCAGTGTTATTGAGAGCAACTGGGGCTTTTTTGGTAAGGAAATTCTTTTTTTTTACCCGGGTGAATAAATTTGTATTAGTAAAACGTTTCCAAGAAAGTGAACTCTTCACATTTTCCAAAACCATTCTTGATTTAACATTTGACATTGTTCTTTCCCGGTTATCTTGAATTTCATGATCTTATTTTTGGCATTAAGAAAAACCCAGCCTTTTCGCTGTTCTCAAAATTTTATCTAGTAGTTGTGTATTCTGTACTGCTGGCAATCAAAAACTATATCATCAGCGTCCTTTAGATTTTATTTTTTTGTATCCTCCAACACTACAGTCCTTTAAAAATTCCCCAGACACCTCTCATAATTTTTTTCAAAATATATTTTAAAGAGGGCGAGACGAATGCAACCCTTCGCACTCCTTGTTGATTTCAAACCATTCGAACCCAAATTGGTTTTTACAGTTGTTTGTTTTTTGGGTCAACAGGCTTTTTAGGGGGATGATGTTTTTTGTAAATTTCTTTCGTCATGTATTCAGAGGATATCGTGATCAAATGTACAAAAGTTTTCAGTAATCGATGAAACACGGGTATGGTTTTTCTGATGTTTTTGTTTTTCTCATGACAATTTCAGATTTAGAATCGGTTTTCGGATTTTTCCGGGGAAAAAACCCTTGTTCGTCGCAATTCTTCTCTTAACTTCAACTTCTTTCTTTGCAATAAAATTCAAAAAAATTTTTTGCTGCTGTGACTTTTAATGCACGTCCTTTATATTTGCTTTGGAGTGCGCCCCTTTTTTTTATATAGACAAGTGATTTTCCCCAGTCTTGGGCCATCTTCTTTCATTCCCAAATTTTTGTAAAAAAGTTTGTAAAGTATTCAACATTTTCGCCATCTTTCGATTATTTCCGCTTTTATTTCATCATTCCCCGGGCTTTTTTATTTTTTAACTCTTTTAGGCTTTTATAATTTGTCGCAGTGGCGGTGGTTCATCTTCGCTGTCATTGAGTTAATTAATTTTTTAGATCTTTATTTTTTTTTGAAAGGTGGAAAAAATTTTGTTTCCATCTATTTTTGACTTTTTTCCACAAAAAAAACAAGCCCATCTTCATTTGATAGTGTCCATTGGGGTTTAAATTTGGGTGATGTTTCTACTCCTGGTAGAGTTTTTAGTTCTTTTTGATAGAAAAGTTTTAAATTTCGGGCAATTTTCTTTTAAAAATTTTTCCTTTGTCGCAAAAATCTTGAATTTTTGTTTTTTTTTTAAATTACTTTTTTAACTGGATTATTGTCCCCTTGTTTTTGGGCTCTTCTTTTTTCAAACCCTTTCGTTTTTTTTCAGATATCCGGGGGGAATTTGTTTTTTTTCTTTTTGGGCGATAGTTTTTTAAGCAGCACTCAGCAGAGTTTTTTTCCTTTTTTCCCACAACCATTGGGTTTTTTTATATCACTTTGATTACTTAAAAATTTGTGACACGTAATTCCGTAATTGTTATCAAGGTTTGTAGTCAGTTTAGAGGGGGGTGGGACGCCCCATTTTTTGGTGTCACTTTGCAGGGGGCCCCAGGTCTTGTTTTGCTTTTTTATGAAAATTTTTCCTTTTTTTGGTTCAGCCAATGTATCAATTGGTTGCGCTTCTTTTGTCGGGTAAAAACCAGTGTAAAAGTTCTGGGTGGTTTTGAACAATGATGGCTATTCTAGATAATTTGTAACAGAATTCAAAAAAAATCTTCACCTTTTTCTTTAATTTCCCCGTTTTTCCACAGGTGTCATTTTCGACATTTTTGCCTTTTTGGCTTTGGGGTCCCCATGATATTTTTACTCTCTTTGGGTTTGTCTAAGTTTTTTGGGAGTTTTTAAAAAATTTCCTTTCTTCTCCCTTGAAATTTTTGGTTGGTGCGTAGATTTTTGTTTGTACCCAAAAATTTTCCCTTGTACCACGGTTTTTTGTTGGGGAGGAACCGTAAGATTAAAAATTTTAGGGTTTTATTTTTAATTTCTACTGTGGCGTTCTTTTCATTTTTTGGGTACACGTAGGGGTTTGTTTTTGTTTTTTACATGGAAGCCACGTTTATTTTCCCTTGTCTGTCCTTTGTGCTCCCACTGCCCGGCGGGGTTTCCGTTTTTACAGTATGACAAACCATTTCCCCCAGGAGGGAAAACCAGTAAGTTTCTACAAGACTGTCACGAAGGTAAGTCCCCCTTTTTTTGGCCCTACTTTTATAGTTCTAGATTGGGATTCCGTTTCTAATTGTGAGGTCACCCTTTTTTCGTAGCACCCTTCGAAAAATTTGATGTTGGAGCATTTCTCAGTTGTAAAACGTTGATTGCTTAGAAAGTACCCCCCTCAATTTGTTTCGAACCTTTTAGCCATTGCTGCGCGTAGAGCGTTTTTGAAAGGAAAGGGATCAAAGACCCCCCACAAAAAACTTAAAGTCTCGTTACGTACCGTGGTGTAAATTTTTGCTTACTGATCGGGTCGTAATTTTTGTCTTTTCCCTTTCACTTTTCGAAACCCAACTTTTACGTTGGGGTTTTTCATTTGCTACCCCAAAACCCAACGCTAATCACTGTTTGATTATATAAAGGTCTTTATAGTTCATTGCGAAAACAAAAAAAATCTCAAATAAAGATCTAGCTACCTTTAAAGGGGTCATGTTAAATCCCCTTCTTGATTTTTTTCGCATTTCAAAAGCTTCCCCGACATTCTGGCCACAAATCGCTTAAGTAATTTGAATATTATAATACCAAACCGACAAAGGTAAAAAAAAAACCAAAAATAAAAAAAAAAAAAAAGAAAAATTTCCCTTTTGAAACAAACTCACTTAAAAACGCGCTCCAACCCTATTCTTTTGTCACGGAGTCATTTGAAAAACCCTTGACGTATTTCTGCCTTTTTGTCCGACCCCCAAAAATTTTTTGATCGTTTGAACGGTAAACCCCCTTTTTCCTATTTTTTGGGCCCTTCCCAAAAATCACAAAAAGGGGGTCCCCCAAGGCCCATATTTTGCTTGCAAATGGTTACCCCGTCCTTTGACTCATGGTAGCGATCCCTTTTTTTGGGGCCTTTTTTGATAGTCTATTAAACTTTAAAGGATTTTATGGTAAGGGTTTAAAAATGCCGACGCACGGTAAGAAATTAGGGGTTTTTAGTAGTTCTTTTTTCCCTAAAGTTCCCCTTTAAGAGTTTGAATTTTTGAAAGAAAACTTTTTTCAGGTCGTGAAAAACCCTATTTCCCGGGCAGCTTTTTTGTCTATTCGTTTTTGCGTCACGAATAATGTCTTTCTTTTGACGGCGAATTTTAAACAAATCAAAGGGATCGCTATGGAATGTTTTAAAAGGGTTTTTGCAATTTATTATGGAGATGTTTTAATCTGAGCTCCTTCCCTCGATTCTCCTCCCGACACGGTTTTTGGTTTCGTTATGTGATTTTATTTTCTATTGGCAAGCGAAAACCCTTTAGATTCGATGATTTTTTTAGTAAACTAACAAACCCGGTACACAAATTTTAAAATAGAAGGGAAAATTAGGGAAAATTTCCCTTTTTCGACATACTTTTTCAATGTAAATGGCCGCTTAAATTTTCGGTTTTCCTAACCACTCACACCGTAAATTTTTTCATTTTTTTTCGAAACACCCTTTTATGTTAAAAAGTCAGTAGTCGTCCCTGTTTTTAGGGGATTAAAAATTTGTGCAAGATTTATTTATCGGGAGCTTGTCATTTTTTTAAACTTTTTCGAAAATTAGGATCCCGTTTTTTCAAATCAAACCACCATTTCGGGGGAAATTTTATACTCATTTCCCCTAATTCCAAAAGGGTGTGCCAAATCTGTTAATGTTCCCATAAAACCCTCCCTCGATGAGAAAAGGCACATGTTTAAAGGGGCGGAAATTTACATTGTCTTTTCATATCCGAATACGTTTCGAACTTTAGTAAAACACAATGCGGCTAGCGGGGCTCTTTAGACTTTTCCCGGATTTTCACTATAACCCGTAAAAATTTCCCAAGTTTTTCAAGGGAACCCGGGAGAGTTTTTAGAAAGAAAAGAACTCAGCGTGATGTAGATTTATTAGAGAATAAAACTGTTTTGTTTTTACGGGGGAAGGTCACCGGTTAAATGGAAAAGCGTAAATTTAATTCAAAATCGCCATTTGTACGAAAAAAAAATGTAAATCTCTTTTTAATTTTGAAAAAAGCCTAATTTTTAATTGGGGCTGGTCAAGGGGCCCGGAGATCTTACCCCCCGATTAGCAAGCCTTCCCCAGATCTTTGACCTTTTACCCCCCTGAGACCTGATTCAGTAGTTGCTCACACTGGTCCAGAGGACTTGACCGTTGCCCCGCTGCAGGGTGGAAGTGCCCTAAAGGGATGTAGTGGGGTAAGGGGACCCGTGGGCTTGCCGCTCCCATTTTTCCGGGGCGAGGCTCTCAGTGGACGCCCCGTTGGGAGGCCTGGTCGGGGAGCCCCCCCTACAAAGTGTTGGTGGGCCCGTGGGAAACATTTCGAGGGATCAAAGCGGTTTTTTTAGTGAAGCGCTGGGGGCAGTTAAATGAAGGACAGGGCAGTGGTTTTGTAGACCCAGAGCCCTGGGGTGAGTTGCTGAGGGAATTTCATGCGGTGTTACCAGTGGCCACTTGGGCGGAAAAAGACCCGAGCCGCTCCCTAAAAGCTTCTATGGGTGGGCTGAGAATGGGCTTCTGAGTGGGGTAGAGCAGTGAGTGTTAGGCAAAGAAGGGGCCCCCCTAGAAAGAACCGGCCCCTTACAGGTGTACTGTGTGGGAGCACCCATGGAAGGGTGGCAATAGCATTTCGGTCTCTGCTCTCCGCCACAAGGAAACCGAACTCGTGTGGTAATGGTTTCTCAAAGTGGCCCTGAGGCATAGCACACCCAACCACGAGGCCGAGGAGTGGCTGGCGCGTTATGAATGAATTCATACCCTTTTGGGGCCTTTTGAAATGCACTCTGACCAAGCCCGGGGTTTTAGCACGAGTTTCCGTGAGTGTTCGAGCGTTAGGGGTGTGCAAGACACGGACGACACCCCCCATCCCGTCCGATGGGGTGTGGAGTGGGTTTAACGTACCCTTTCTCAAAGCCAAAAATTGCAGGGGAAAAATCGGGGACTGGGACTCAAGCTGCCGCCCGCTCATGGCCCACCGGGTTTCGTGCAGAGGAACGGCTTACACCTGCCCGATCTTTTTGGGCCCTGACCCGGTACCAGTGATTTGGCCAAGGGCGGCCCCCCAGGGGAATTGCCAAATGTCACATCCGTATGCAGTGCACTGCAGGGAAAACCCGGGGAGGTCACCGGCAGTGCGTGGGAAGCCAAGGGCCCGGCCCTGCCAAAAGGAGACCTATGACCGGGGCATGAGGGAAATAGGTCAACATGGGACAGAGTGGGTGCATAAAACCCCGTCGGAAGGAGGGCTCTCCCGAAGTACAGAGCCCCGGGGGGGGGGCCAAAACGGTGGCGGCCCCCTTTTGATGTCACCTATCGAATTCGCAGAGGGGGGAAAAACTCCGTCTGTTTCCCGTGGACCGGGTGGCGTTTGCATGGGCCAGGGAAACTATCCTGGGGATGGTGAAAAAGAAGAGAAGTTACCCCAGTAGCGGGGATGAGGACGTGGCAACGCGACCGAGATGGGACAACATTTGGACGGTGAGGGGGGAGCAGCAGACGTCAATGGGGACCCGAGCCGGTCTTGGGACAGGAGATACCCTTGGGTGCCATGCCAATCTACCGCCGCCCCCCCCCTCCAGAGAGACCCCCCCGAGAGCGAAGAAAACCCCGCTGGATGAAATAATTTTTTTGTTTTTGAGAAAGATTTTAATACGGGTTTCTTTTTTTTAAAAAATTTTGTTTGTTCCGAGACTAATTTTATTTAATTTTCTGATTTTTTTTCATGTTTTGGTACGTCAGAGCAAGGGCGTCTCTTATAGGGGGAAGTCTACGGCCGTGGGTTTTGTCTCGTGCGAAACTGTGTTGACTGAAAAGGGTGACCGGGGATGTGTTAACATGAAGGGACCCGGAAAAATACAAGCTGGTGTGAGCGGAGGGCGGAGGAACAAAACCCGGGGGACTGAGTTGGTGCTGCTTGGAAGGGGCCTCATTGCCTTTGTGACCCATAAAATTTTTTTGCCCATTTAAAGCTGATGGGGCCGTGTGACATCTAGTTTTCCCCGTATGTCCTATAGAAATTTTTCGGGGAAAAAAAGGTAAATAAAGGGAAAAACTGTCATTCGTGTTTTTTTTTGTGCCTCCCCGCCCCTTGGGTTTTCCCCCCTGGGTTCGGGGGGCCTTGGTGCTCGGTGCCTCTTGGAGCTGTTCAGTTCCGACCCTGTGGATAACACGCCGCTGCTAGTGCTTGTGTTGGGGGGCTGAGAGACGAGGGGGTCGGGTAAAAATATATAATATATATGTATATATAAATATTTTATATATATAATTATATATATAAATATAATTATATTGTGGTGTGGTTGGTGTGTGTACGTGTGGTGTGTGTGGTATATTATATAATATATATAATTATATATTAATATTTATTTATAAAATTTATTTTTTTGGGTTGAAAAATTTAAAAATAATATAATATATTATTAATATATAAAAATTTTATATAAATATATTTTATAAATATAAAATAATGTTTGTTTTTTTTATTTTTTTTTATATTATAAAATATATATATATATATATATAATATAATTTTTAATAAATATTAATAAATATAAAAATATATAATATTTTATATATATAATATTTTAGATATATAATATTATATTATAAAGAAGAAATAATATATATATAATATAATATATATATATATATATATATAATATATATCTTATTATAAAATTATTTATATATAACATAATATAATATATATATATATATAATATATATATATATATATATTTTTATAATAAATATATATATTATATATATAAAAATATATTTTTATATTATATATATATATAATATTATTATATATATATTTATAATATAATAACTTTAATAAATTATATAATATCTATTATAATATATAATATATTTTATATTTTATATAATAAAAAAACATTTATTTTTTGTTTTATATTTATATATATTATAAATATATTATATATTTAATATATAAATATAATATATATAAAAATTTAATTTATATAATATATATATATAAATAATTTATATATATATAGTATATATTATATATATATTATATATCATATATATATATTTATTATAATAAAAAATATAAGATTTATATAATATAATAAAAAATAATATATAATATTTGTATACCATATAAAATTTTTAAATAATACATTATAGATAATTTTTTAATATTATATAAAATAAATTTATATATATACAAGATATATATAAATATAAATATATAATATTTTATATTAAAAAAAAAAAATAAATTTTGTTATATAAAAATATTATAATATATATATTTTATATATTATTATATATAATAAAAAAAAATAATTAGATATATATAAAATAATATAAAATTTATATATAT
Organism: Penaeus monodon; assembly: GCF_015228065.2. Lineage (NCBI taxonomy): Eukaryota > Metazoa > Arthropoda > Malacostraca > Decapoda > Penaeidae > Penaeus > Penaeus monodon. The sequence goes on along the minus strand of NW_023642488.1, from coordinate 177,742 downwards.
ATATTATATATAATTATATATAATAATATAATATAATATATCTATTCTATCTATCTATCTATTATCTATTATATTATTTTAAATATATAATTTATAATATAATAATATGTATTATATATATTATATTGTATATATAATATATATATAATTATAATATATTAATTATATATATATAATATATAAATGATTTTTAATTATTATATATATAATATATATTTAAATTATTTTATTATTATATTTTTAATATTATATATATTTATATGTAAATACTTTAAAATTTATATTTTCTTAAAAGATAAAAATATTTTATTTTATAATAGAATATAATATGCAAAATATTTTAAAAATATTTTAAATTTTATATATTATATTATATATATATAAATCTTTATTATAAATTTTAAAAAAATTTAATATAATAATAATAATATATATATATATATAAAATGCATATACAATTTCACTATCTTTTATATAATAATAATAATATAAATAATATATTAATAATATATATATATATATAAAAATATAAAAAAATTAAAAAATATTATAACATAAAATAATATAAATATATAAATATATATATATATATATATATAAAAAAATATATAAATATAAATATAATATGTTTTATATATTCTAAATATAAATAAAATTAAAATAAATAAATATAATATAATTAATAAAGACACACACACAACCGACACACACACACCCCCACACACAAAATTTATAAAAATTTTAAAATATATATAATATATAATATTATATAATATATATACTAATATATATATTTTGTTACGCCGACCCCCTCGTCTCTCAGCCACCAACACAAGGCAGGCTAGGCAGACGGGGTTATCCAAGGGTCGTGAACATGAACAGCTCCAAGAGGCACCGAGCACCACAGCGTCCCAGAACACCAGGAGGGAAAACCCCAAAGTGGCAAGGCAGGGCACAAAATAAACACAGAATGACAGTCTTTCCTTTATTTACACAAGTTATTTACCCGTAAACTTTTCTATAGGCACAATACAGGGGGAAACACTAGCATGTCACACTGCACCATACAGCTTATAATAGGGCAACACAAAGTTTATCAGGTCACAAAGGCACATGAGGTCTTCACAGGAGCAGCAGCCAACTCAGTCTCCCGGCTTGTTCCTCCGCTCCTCCGCTCACAGCCAGCTGTGTCATGTTTTCCCAGGTCCCTCTTTTAAACACATGCCCGGGTCATCCTTTCATGTCAACACATGTTTCGACAGAGACAAGCCCCACTGGCGTAGCACTATCCCCCCTATCAAGCAGAGACCCGTCTGCTCTGACGTCCCTAAACATGAAACAAAATACAGAAATTTGAATAAAATTGCCCTCAGGAACAAAAAAAATTCTTTCAAACAAAAGAACCGTAATTGAAAATCAGTTCCAGAAACAAAAAAATCTTTCATCCAGCGCGGCTTTTTTCGCTCTCGCGGGGGGTCTCTCTGGAGGAGGGGGCGGCGGTGTTTGGCAGTGGCACCCACAGGGGTATCTCCTGTCCAAGACCTGGCTCATGGTCACCATTGACGTCTGCTGCATCGCCCTCACCGTCCAAATGTTCGCCCTCATCTCGGCCCGCGTCTGCCACGTCCTCATCGCCGCTATTTGGGTAATTTCATCTTCTTTTTCACCATGGCCCCAGGAGTAGCTTCCTGGACCATGGTAACGTCACAGCCGGTCCACGTGGGACAACAGACGGACGTTTTCGCCCTCTGCGAATTCGATAGGTGACATCAGAGAGGGCCGCTACCACCGTGTATGGCCCTCCCGGGGGCTCTGTAGCTTCGGCGAGACCCTCGTTCCGACCGGGTTATGCAGCCACACTCTGTCACCTAGGTGTACCTCACTTCCCTCAGCGCCGGTCATAGGTCCCCTTCGTGGCATGGCCGGCTCCCTTGAGCTTGCCACGCACTCGTCGGTGCACCTCCGCCAGGTTCTCCGCAGTGCCACTGCATAGCGGATGTGACAGTTGGCAAGTTCACGTCGGGTGGCCGCCCTTGGCCAAATCCACTGGTAGCCTGAGCTCACGGCCAAACATGAGTCCGGGCAGGGTGAAGCCTGTTACCTCATGACAGCAGACCGGTAGGCCAGAGCATGGCGGGCAGCTTTACGTCCCAGTCTTCCCGACTTTCCCTGCAATATTTGGCTAAATGTTTAGCAAGGTACAGTTAAACCACTCCACATACCATCGGACTGTGGATGGAGGGGTGTCGTCCGTGTCTTGCACACCCCTAACGCTCGCAACACTCACGGAACCACTCGTGACTCAAACTCACGGCCTGGTCAGAGTGCAGTTCAGAAGGCACACCAAAATGGGTACTGAATTCATTCACTAACGCGCCAGCCACGGTTTTCGGCCTCGTGGTTGGGTAGTTGCATATGCCTCAGGCCCCTTTGAGAAATGTCCATTACCACACAGATGTATCGGTTCCTTGTGGCGTGAGAGGCAGCAGACCAGCAATGTCTATTGCCACCCGTTCTCCATGGGTGCTCCCACACAGTACACCTGTAAAGGGGCACGGTCTTTCTAGCGGGGCCCTTCTTTTCACTGCACACATCAATGCTCTACACCACTCAGACACGTCATTTCTCATGCCACCCAGTAGAAGCGTTGACGGAGACGGCTCGGGGTTCTTTTCTCCCCCAAGTGGCCACTGGAAACACCGGCAGTAATTCCCTCAGAAACTCAGCACGCAGGCTCTGGGTACTACAATACCACGTGTCACTGCCCCACTTCACTTAACTGCACCCAGCGCTTCACTAAAAAACCGCTTTGATCCACCGTAATGTTCCCACTGGCCCAAACCAGACACTTTGTAGTGGGCTCTCCGCAGCCACGGCCTCCCAACGGGGGCGTCCACTGAGACCCTCAAGCCAACGGGACAATGGGAGCAAGGTCAGAGTCTCACGTTTTTCCCTTACCCCACTCATCATCCCTTTAGTGCACATTCAGCACCTGCAGACGGAGGCACACAGGATCAGAGTCCTTCTGGACCAGTGTGAGAAAACAGCTGAATCAGGTCTCAGGAGGGTAAAGGTCGAAGATTTGGGGGAAGGCTTTGCTAACTAACGAGGAGGTAAGATCATCCGGGCCCCCATTGACCAGCACTCAAGTTGAAATAGGCTTTTTTCTAATTAAAAGAGATTCTAACATTTTTCTTTCGTACAAATTTGGCTGTTTTATGAATTAATTAGCGCTTTCCAGTTAAGCCGGTGACCTTCATCCCGTAAATGAACGAAACACGCATTTGATTCTTAATAAATCTAACATCACGCTGATTTTCATTAATTCTTTCTCAAAGCTCTACCGGTCTCACCTATGTAAATTTGGGAAATCTTTACAAGTATAGTGTAAATACCGGGAGAAGTCTCAAGAGCACCGCTAGCCGCATTGTTTTTTACTAAAGTATTACGCAACGTATTCGGATATGTAAAGACCAATGTCAATTCCAGCGCCTTTAAACATGTGCCGTTCCCATCGAGGACGGGTTATACGGAACAATTAACAGATTACTGGCACTACCCTGTTGAGAATTACGGAATGAGTATAAAATTTCCATCTCGCAGATGAGTGTGCTTGATTAAGAAGAAACGGGGATATCCTAATTCGAAAAAGTTCAAAAATGACAAGCTCCCGATCAATAAACTCATTGTCACAATTCTATATGCCCTAAGAAACATGGACGAGACTACGATTTTTTAAAAATATAAACGGGTGATTCGAGAAAAAATGAAGAAAATTTAGGGGTGTGAGGGGTTTACGGAAAACCGAAAATTTAAGCGAGCCATTTACATTGAATAAAAGTAGTCGAGAAATGGTAATTTCCCTGAATTCTTCCCATTCTACTTTAAAATTGATAGTACGCGCGAGGTTGTTAAGTTTACTGAAAAAATCATCGAAATCCGAACGGTTCTCTTGCCACATAGAAAATACATAATCAACATAACGAAACCAAACCGGGGTTCGGGAGGGAAAACGACGGAAGGAGCTCAGATTCAAACATCTCCATATATAAATTCGCAAGAACCGAGCTAAGCACTTCCCATAGCGATACATTGATTTGTTTATAAAATTCGCCGTCAAAAGTAAAGACATTTTTCGTGACGCACAAACGATGAGACAATAAAGCAATGACCGGAATAGGGATCTTATCACGACCTGAATAAAGTTTTCTTTCAAGAAATTCAAACACATCTTCAAGCGGAACATTAGTGAACAAAGAATCTACATCAAAACTCACAAATTTTCTTCCCGTGCGTCGGCAAGTTTCTAACCTACCCATGAAATCCTTGAATGTTTAATATGACTATCAGAAAAGGCCCCCATAAAAGGAGACGCTAGCCATGAGTCTAAAGGACAGGTACCGAGTTGCAAGAGAAATAATAGGCCTTAGAGGGACGCCCTGTTTGTGAGTTTTAGGAAGGCCATAAAATAGGGAAAATAGAGGATTAACCGTTCTAAAGCGATCAAAGAATTGGGGTCAGGACAAAAGGCAGAAATAGTCAAAGGGTTTTTTACGAAATGACTCCGTGACAGAGAATACGGGTTGGAGCGCATTTTTTGATACGTCGAGTTGTCGTTCAAAAGGGAATGAGCTTTGCTTATATAATAGATTTATTAAGGATAACACGTATTACTTTGTCGGCTTTGGTAATTATAATATTCTAATTAGTTTTAAAGTGTTTTAGTGGCCAACGAAAATAACGTCGGGGTGAGCTTTTGAAATCGTCTAATAAATCAAGAATCGGATTAACATGACCACCTTTAAGGTAGCTGAGATTTTTATTTGGGGATTGTTTGTTTCGCAATGAAACTATCAAGACCTTTAAATAATCTAAACAGTGATTAGCGCTTGGTTTGGTAGCAAATGATAAACCCAACGTAAAAGTTCGGTTTCGTAACGTGAAAGGGAATAAGACGATAAATTTACGACCGAGTTCAGTAGCGAAAATTTACACACGCGCTACGTGAACAGAGACGGTTAATTTTCTTGTGGAGGGATTTTTGATGCCGTTCGCTTTCAAAAACGCTCTACGCGCAGCATGGCTAAAAGGTCGTAAAACAAATTGAACGGGGTAACTTCTTAAGCAATCTAAGCGTTTTACGAACATGAAGAAATGCATCATCAACATCTAATTTAGCGCAACGGATGCTATCGAATAACGGTGACGCTCACAATTAGAAACACGGAATGCCCAATCTAGAACTATAAAAGTACTGGCCAAAAGAAGGGGGATTTAACCTGCTCGGGTAAGCAGTCTTGTAGAAACTGACCTGGTTCTTCCTCCTCCTGGAGGAAATCAGAGTTTGCTCATACTTCTAAAAGGACGTGCAACCCCCGGGCAAGTGGCGAGCACGAAGGGACAGTACAAAGGGGAATGAACTTTGGCTTCCTGATAAACCCCAAACACAAACACAGAAACGTGTACACAAAGATGAAAAGAGAAAACAGCCACAGTAGAAAATTAAACTAAACCGTAACGTTTTGAACTCTTCACGAGTTCCTCTTCAGACGAATAAAACCGAAATGGATACAAGGAGAACATTTTGGCATACAAGCAATACAATGCTACGCACCAACCAACATTGCAAGTGATGAAGAAATGGAAATTTTTTATAACACTCTCCAAGAAACTTTAGACACAATCCCTAACAGAGATGTAAAATTTAATCATGGGAGACCTAAACCCGCCAAAGTAGGCAAAAAATGATCTGAAAAATGACACCTGTGGAAAATTCGGCCTTGAAGATATAAATGAAAGAGGTGAAGATTTTGTTGAATTCTGTAGTACAAATTATCTAGTAATAGCCAATACATTGTTCTAACACCACCCAAGACACTTGTACACGTGGTTTTCACCAGACAAAAGAACGCGCAACCAAAATTGACTACATGTGCTTTAACCAAAAATGGAAAAATTGCATAAAAAATGCCAAGACAAGACCTGGGCCGACTGCAACAGTGACCACCAAAAGATGGAGCGTCCAACACCACCTCTAAAGCTCGACTACAAAACTCTTGATAACAATTACGGAATTACAGTGTCAAACAAATTTGAAGTAATCAATGTGATGATAAAACACCAAATGAGTTGTGGGAAGAAGGAAAAGAACTCTTGCTGAGTGCTGCTTAAGAAACTATCGCCAAAAAGAAAAAGACAAATTCCCCCTGGATATCTGAAAAAACACGAAGTGATATTGAAACAAGAAGATGCCTAAAATCAAAGGGTATCAATAATCCAGTTAAAGAAGTAATTTACAAAAAACAAAATACAAAAATTCAAAGATTATTGCGACAAGGAAAAATATTTAAATGAACATTGCCAGAGAAATTTAAGACTGTTCTATCAATAAGACAACTAAAGAATCTACCAAGGAGTACGAAACATCACACGAAAAAATTTTAAAATACAATGGACACTATCAAAACTGAAGATGGACTTGTTTTATGTGATGGAAAAGAAGTCAAAAATAGATGGATCAAATTTTTCCAACCTATACAAAAAGAATAAAGATCTAACAACATTAATTAGACTCAATGACAGCGAAGATGAACCACCGCCACTGCTAGACGAAGTTATAAAGCCATAAAAGAGTAAAGAATAACAAGAGCCGGCAAGGATGAAATAACAGCGGAACTAATCAAGAATGATGGCGAAAAGTGTTGAATACTTCTACAAACTTTGTACAAAAATTGGAATGAAAGAAGATGGCCAGAAGACTGGGTTTAAAAACGTCTTTTTCCTATACCTAAAAAAGGTGACGCACTCCAATGCAACTATAACAGGACAGTTGCATTAAAAAGTCACAGCAGCAAAATTTTGTTGAAATTATTGCTGAAAGAATGAAGTTGAGTTAAGAGAAGAAATTTCAGACGAACAAGCAGGATTTTTCCCTGGAAAAGGACCAGAAACCAGATTCTAAATCTGAAATTGATCATAGAGAAAAAACAGAGAACATCAGAAAGACCTATACCTGTGTTCATCGATTACGTGAAAGCTTTTGATACATTTGACACGATATCTCTGGAATAACATGAAAGATAGGAAAGTTAAAAAACACATCATCCAACTAAAAAAGCCAGTATGACCAACAACAAGCAAACTGTAAGAACCACTTATGGGTTTAAAAGAATGGTTCGAAGTCAAACAAGGAGGCGACAGGGTTTTCATTCTGTCTCCGCACCTCTTTAACATTATTTTGAAACAATTATGAGAGGTGCTCTGGAGAATTTTGAAGGAACTGTAGATGTTGGAGGATACAAAATATAAAATCTAAGGTACGCTGATGATTAGTTTGATTGCCAGCAGTATCACTGAACTACAAAAACTACTAGATAAAGTTAGAGAAGCAAGCGAAAGGCTGGCTGTTTCTTAATGCCAAGAAAACTAAAATCATGAAGATTCAAAGATAACCGGCAAGAACAAAGATAAACATGTTACAATCAATGGAATGGTTGTGGAAAAAGTGAAAGAGTTCACTATCTTGGAGCTGTTTTAACTAATACCCTATGATAATTCACCGGAGATAAAAGAAGAATTACCATTACCAAAAAACGCCACAGTTGCTCTCAATAACATCTGGAAAAACCGAAGCATTACCTTAGGGACAAAGCTGAGGTTATTGAACTCATTAGTTTTCCCAATTGCATCATATGGTTCTGAGTGTTGGGTGCTGAAGAAGATAGACAAGAAAAAGATCAATTTTGAAATGTGGTGTTACAGACGAATACTACGTATTAACTGGGCAGAGAAGAAAACGAATGATAAAGTGCTGAGAAAAATAAATTGTAAAGACCGGCTGTTTGGGCATCTTGAACAAAAGGAAATTTAAAGGGTTTTTTGGTTATGTGTGAGAAGTAAAAGTATTGAGAAAAGCTTGCTGACAGGGATGGTAATAGGAAACAGAGGAAGAGGCAAACTGAAGACAAGACTGAGCGACAACATCAAAGATATTTGCGGGTTGTCGATGGTACAAGTGGAAAAAAAAGTGTAAGATCGAGTTGAGTGGCGAAGGATGGTGGAGAGGTCCACGGCTGCTCAAACATGAGCATACCGTTATTGATGATGATATGTATATATATATGTATGTGTGTGTGTGTGTGTGCATATTTATGTGTGCGTGTGTGAGTGTGTGAGTGTGTGTGTGTGTGTATGTAAGTGTGTGTGTGCATATATGTATGTGTGTGAGTGTGTGTGTGTGTGTGTGTGTGTGTGAGTGAGTGTGTAACGATGGCCGATGAGCGGTAGAGTGAAACCAGTCGCGTCTAGACTATGCGGAATCTTGGGCAGCGGTAAGGGTGAAAAAAGACCTCTTGCTTTTTTGTAGATATATATGTAATGAGAAGATGGGACAACTGACGGACAGAGGTTCAAATCCGGTCAGCGGTGCGTAGGCTGTCTGTACAGATTGAACTAGGAAACTCACAAGGGTTGCGATGCACTCGGAAGTATGGAAGAGAGGATTTTATCGTGTACACGGGCGCGCGCGAGGCGGGAAAGGGCCCGGGATGTCGCGTCCGTGTTATGTCTAGCAAAGGTTTTGGTATGTAGAGGGTAGTGTTATTGTATTAAAAATATATATATTATAAGTTAACAGTGTCATATGGGAAAAGTAGAGTGATGGAAGGTGTCAGCTACAAGTGGCCCAAGGGAGTACGTAGCTATAAGGGTTTTACGACACCAAGATCCCTAGTGAGCATCTCTGGGGGGATATTTGGTTTTGAGGTGAAATAGGCCCTATTGAAATAAGGTATTTCAGAGTGTGTGTGTTTGTGCATAGATGTATGTGTGTGTGTGTGTGTGGTATATATGTATGTGTGTGTGTGAGTGTGTGTGTGTATGTGAGTGTGTGTGTGTGTGTGTGTGTGTGCATATATGTATGTGTGTGTGAGCGTGTGTAGTTATCTGTGTGCGTGTTAGTGTGTGTGTGTATGCGTACATGTGTATACCTGTGTGTAACTGTACATGCGTGTGTGTGTGTAAATGTGTGTGTGTGTATGTATGTGTGTGTGTACGTGTGTGTGTTTGTATATGTGCGTGTAAATTTGGTGTGTGTATTGTGTGTAGTGGCATGTACACACACGCACAACGCACACACACACACACACACACAACACACACACACACACACACACCACACACACCACCACACACATATATATATTATAATATATAATAGAATATAATATATAGTATATATATATATAATATTAATGGGTTGTGTGTGGTGGGATGTATGTAATGTAATATATATATATAATATATTATATATATAGATATAGAT
>NW_023642488.1:162094-168320 GCF_015228065.2 Penaeus monodon | reverse complement strand
CTTCCACGCGGGTTATGCAGCCCACTCTGTCACCTATGTTGTACCCCCTTTCCCTCATGGCCGGCATAGGCTCCTTCTGGCAGGCCGGCTACCTTGAGTTTTGCCACGCACTGTGGGTGCCCCCCCCCGGTTTTCTCCTCCCAGTGCCACTGCTAGCGGTTTTACATTTTTGGAAGTTCACGCGGGTGGCCGCCTGTGGCCAAACCACTGGTAGCCTAGCTCACCCCCAAACGAGTCGGGCGGTGGAAAGCCTTTACCTCATCACAGCAACCGGTGGGCCAGAGCATGGCGGGCAGCTTGACTCCCCGTCTTCCTACTTTCCCTGAATATTTGGCTACTTTTGAGCAGGGTAATTTAACCACTCCCCCATACCTCGGACTGGGGAGGAGGGGGTCGTCCTTTTCTTGCGACCCCTAACAGCTCGAACACTCAGGGAACCTGGACTAAAAAACTCACGGCCTTTTCAGAGTGCAGTTCAAAAAGGCAACCAAAAGGAAATGAATTCATCACTAACGCGCCACCAGGGCCCAGCCTCGTGGTTGGGTAGTGCATACCTCACCCCCTTTTTGGAAATGTTCCTTACCAACAGATTAGGGTTTTCCCTTGTGGCGTGGGAGGCAGCAACCAGCAATGTCTTTTTCCCACCCTTCCCATGGTGCTCCCCCACAAAAAACCCCTGTAAGGGAAACGGTTTTTTCTAGCGGGGCCCTTTTTTTGCACTGCACACATCACTGCTCTACCCATCAGACACTCACTTCTCATGCCCCCCAGTAGAAGCGTTGACGGAGACGGCTCAGGGTCTTTTTCTCGCCCAAGGGGACTGGTAACACCGGCATGTAATTCCTCAGCAACTCAGCACGCATGGCTCTGGGTACTACAACTACCCACGTGTCACGTCCACTTCACTTAACTGCACCCAGCGCTTCACTAACAAACCGTTTTGATCCACTCGAAATTTTTCCCACTGTCCACCAGACACTTTGTAGTGGGGCTCTCCGCAGCCACGGCCTCCCAACTGGGGCGTCCACTGAGAGCCTCAAGCCACCGACAAGGGGGAGCAAGGTCAGAGTCCTCACGTTGTGCCTTACGCCACTCACATCCCCTTTAGTGGCACATTCCAGCACCTTGCAGACGGGGGCACACAGGATCAGAGTCCTTCTGGACAAAATGTGAGCAACTAGTGAATCAGGTCTCAGGGGGGTCAAGGTCGAAGAGCCCTGGGGAAGGCTTTGCTAACTAACGAGGAGGAAAGTTTCATCCAGGCCCCATTGACCAGCACTCAAGTTGAAATTAGGCATTTTTCTAATTAAAAGAGATTCTAAATTTTTCTTCGTACGAATTTGCTGATTTATGAATTAATTTAGCGCTTTTCCAGTTAAGCCGGTGACCTTCATCCCGTAAATGAACAAAAACACGCATTTGATTCTCTAGCAAATCTAACTCACGCTGATGTTCATTTATTTTTTTTCTCAAAAGCTCTACCGGTCTCGCCTATGTAAAACTTGGGGCAATCCTTACAAAGTTTAGTGTAAATCCCGGGAGAAGTCTCAAGAGCACCGCTAGCCGCATTGTGTTTTACTAAATTTATTACGAAACGTATTCGGATATGAAAAGACAATGCAATTCCGGGCGCCTTTAAACATGTGCCGTTTCTCATCGAGGGAGGGGTTATACGGAACAATTAACAGATTACTGGCACTATCCTGTTGAGTATTACGGGAATGAGTAAAAAATTTCCATCTCGCAGAGGAGTGTGCTTATTTAAGAAGAAACGGGGATTCCTAATTTCGAAAAGTTTCAAAAATGACAAGCTCCCGATCAATAAACTCATTGTCACAAATTCTATATGCCCTAAGAAACATGGACGAGACTACTGACTTTTTAACATATAACGGGTGATTCGAGAAAAAATGAAGATAATTAGCGGTGTGAGTGGGTTTACGGTAAACCGAAAATTTAAGCGAGCCATTTACATTGAATAAAAGTATGTCGAGAAATGGTAATTTCCCTGAATCTTCCCATTCTACTTTAAAATTGATAGTACGCGCGGGGTTTTGTTGAGTTTACTGAAAAAATCATCGAATCTGAACGGTTCGCTTGCCACATAGAAAATACATAATCAACATAACAAAAACCAAACCGTGTCGGGAGGGAGAATCGACGGAAGGAGCTCAGATTCTAACATCCCCATATATAAATTCGCAAGAACCGAGCTTAAGCTACTTCCCATAGCGATACCTTGATTTGTTTAAAAAATTCCCGCCGCCCAAAAGTAAAGACATTATTCGTGACCCCACAAACAAATGAGATCATTAAACCCAATTGCCCGGAAATAGGGATCTTATCACGACCTGAATAAAGTTTTCTTTCAAGAAATTCTAACACATCTTCAAGCGGAACATTAGTGAACAAAGAATCTACATCAAAACTCACTAATTTCTTACCGTGCGTCGGCAAGTTTCTAACCTTATCCATGAAATCCATTGAATGTTTAATGTGACTATCAGAAAAGGACCCCATAAAAGGAGATCGCTAGCCATGAGTCTAAAGGACAGGTAACCGAGTTGCAAGACAGAAATAATAGGCCTTAGAGGGACGCCCTGTTTGTGAGTTTTAGGAAGGCCATAAAAATACGGAATAGAGGGATTAACCGTTCTAAAGCGATCAAAGAATTTTGGGGTCAGACAAAAGGCAGCAAAAAGTCTAAGGTTTTTACGAAATGACTTTCCCTGACAGAAGAATACGGGTTGGAGCGCAGTTTTGATACGTCGAGTTGTCGTTCAAAAGGGAATGAGCTTTGCTTATATAATCAGATTTATTAAGGGTAACTACGTTATTACCTTTTTCGGCTTTGGGAATTATAATATTCAAATTACGTTTTAAACGATTTAGTGGCCAAGAAATAACGTCGGGGTAAGCCTTTTGAAATCGTTGAATAAATCAAGAATCGGATTTAACATGACACCTTTAATGTAGCTGAGATCTTTATTTGAGGATTTGTTTTGCTTCGCAATGAAACTATCAAGACCTTTAATATAATCTAAACAGTGATTAGCGCTTGGTTGGTAGCAAATGATAAAACCAAACGTAAAAGTTTGGTTTCGTAACGTGAAAAGGGGAATAAGACGATAAATTTACGACCGAGTCAGTAAGCGAAAATTTACACCACGCGCTACTGAACAGAGACGGTTAATTTTTCTTGTGGAGGGATCTTTGATGCCGTTCGCTTTCAAAAAACGCTCTACGCGCAGCAATGGCTAAAAGGTCGTCAACAAATTGAAGGGGGGTTTAACTTCTCTAAGCAATCTAAGCGATTTACGAACATGAAGAAATGCTTTCATCACATCTAATTTAGCGCAACGGATGCTATCGAATAAACGGTGACGCTCACAATTAGAAAACGGAATGCCCAATCTAGAACTATAAAAGAAACGGGCCCAAAAGAAGGGGGATTTCCCTGCTCGTGTAAGCAGTCTGTAGAAATTTGACCGGGTTTTCTTCCTCCCCTGGGGGAAATCAGAGTTTTGCTCATACTGTCAAAAAGGACGTGCAAACCGCCGGGCAAGTGGCGAGCACGAAGGACAGTACGAAGGGAATGAACGTGGCTTTCCATGATAAACAAAAAACACAAACACAGTAACGTGTACACAAAGATGAAAAAGAAACAAGCCACAGTAGAAAATTAAACTAAACCGTAACGTTTTGAACTCTTCACGAGTTCCTCTTCAGACGAATAAAACCGAAATGGATACAAGGAGAACATTTTGGATACAAGCATACAATGCTACGCCCCAAACCAACATTGCAAGTGAGGGAAGAAATGGAAATTTTTTATAACACTCTCCAAGAAACTTTAGACACAATCCCTAACAGAGATGTAAAAGTAATCATGGGAGACCTCAACGCCAAAGTAGGCAAAAATGATCTGAAAAATGACACCTGTGGAAAATTCGGCCTTGAAGATATAAATGAAAGAGGTGAAGATTTTGTTGAATTCTGTAGTACAAATTATCTAGTAATAGCCAATACATTGTTCTAACACCACCCAAGACACTTGTACACGTGGTTTTCACCAGACAAAAGAACGCGCAACCAAATTGACTACATTGTGCTGAACCAAAAATGGAAAAGTTGCATAAAAAATGCCAAGACAAGACCTGGTGCCGACTGCAACAGTGACCACCAAAAGATGGAGCGTCCAACACCACCTCTAAAGCTCGACTACAAAACTCTTGATAACAATTACGGAATTACAGTGTCAAACAAATTTGAAGTAATCAATGTGATGATAAAACACCAAATGAGTTTGGAAGAAAGGAAAAGAACTCTTGCTGATGCTGCTTAAGAAACTATCGCCAAAAAAAAAAAAGAAAAATTTTCCCCCTGGATATCTGAAAAAACACGAAGTGATATTGAAACAAGAAGATGCCTAAAATCAAAGGGTATCAATAATCCAGTTAAAGAAGTAATTTACAAAAAACAAAATACAAAAATTCAAAGATTATTGCGACAAGGAAAAATATTTAAATGAACATTGCCAGAGAATTGAAGACTGTTCTATCAATAAGACAACTAAAGAACTCTACCAAGGAGTACGAAACATCACACGAAAATTTAAACCTACAATGGACACTATCAAAACTGAAGATGGACTTGTTTTATGTGATGGAAAAGAAGTCAAAGATAGATGGAATCAATATTGTTCCAACCTTACAAAAAGAAAAAAGATCTAACAACATTATTAGACTCAATGACAGCGAAGATGAACCACCGCCACTGCTAGACGAAGTTATAAAAGCCATAAAAGAGTTAAAGAATAACAAGAGCCCGGCAATGGATGAAATAACAGCGGAACTAATCAAGAATGATGGCGAAAGTGTTGAATACTTCTACAAACTTTGTACAAAAATTTTGGAATGAAAGAAGATGGCCAGAAGACTGGGTAAATCAGTCTTTGCTCCTATACCTAAAAAAAGGTGACGCACTCCAATGCAACTATAACAGGACAGTTGCATTAATAAGTCACAGCAGCAAAATTTTGTTGAATATTATTGCTGAAAGAATGAAGTTGAAGTTAAGAGAAGAAATTGCAGACGAACAAGCAGGATTTTGCCCTGGAAAAGGTACCAGAAACCAGATTCTAAATCTGAAATTGATCATAGAGAAAAACAGAGAACATCAGAAAGACCTATACCTGTGTTTCATCGATTACGTGAAAGCTTTTGATACATTTGATCACGATATCCTCTGGAATAACATGAACGATATGAAGTTTACAAACACATCATCCAACTAATAAAAGCCTGTATGACCAAAAACAAGCAACTGTAAGAACCACTTATGGGTTAACAAATGGTTCGAAGTCAAACAAGGAGTGCGACAGGGTTGCATTCTGTCTCCGCACCTCTTTAACATATATTCTGAAACAATTATGAGAGGTGCTCTGGAGAATTTTGAAGGAACTGTAGATGTTGGAGGATACAAAATATAAAATCTAAGGTACGCTATGATATAGTTTGATTGCCAGCAGTATCACTGAACTACAAAAAACTACTAGATAAAGTTAGAGAAGCAAGCGAAAAGGCTGGCTTGTTTCTTAATGCCAAGAAAACTAAGATCATAAAGTTTCAAAGATAACCCGGGCAATGAACAATGATCAACATGTTACAATAATGGAATGGTTGTGAAAATGTGAAAGAGTTCACTTATCTTGAGCTGTTTTAACTAATACATATGATAATTCACCGGAGATAAAAAGAAGAATTACCATTCCCAAAAAACGCCACAGTTGCTCTCAATAACATCTGGAAAGACCGAAGCATTACCTTAGGGACAAAGCTGAGGTTTTTTTGAACTCATTAGTTTTCCCAGTTGCATCATATGGTTCTGAGTGTTGGGTGCTGAAAAAAGATAGACAAAAAAAAGATCAATTTTGAATGTGGTGTTACAGACGAATACTACGTATTAACTGGCAGAGAGAAAACGAATGATAAAGTGCTGAGAAAAATAAATTGTAAAGACCGGCTGTTGGACATCTTGAACAAAAGGAAATTAAAGTTTATTGGTTATGTGATGAGAAGTAAAAGTATTGAGAAAAGCTTGCTGACAGGGATGGTAATAGGAAACAGAGGAAGAGGCAAACTGAAGACAAGACTGAGCGACAACATCAAAGATATTTGCGGGTTGTCGATGGTACAAGTGGAAAAAAAAGTGTAAGATCGAGTTG
>NW_023642488.1:152094-154594 GCF_015228065.2 Penaeus monodon | reverse complement strand
TTTTGAGAGTAGACTCCAAAATGAAGTTTTTTTAGATTTATTTGATGATTTTGAGTAATAATGATAATAATTACCAGAATAATAATGATAGAAGTGACAATAAAGAGAATTTTGATAACATTTCATGATTATTATAATTATTAATATTATCATTATTATTATTATTATTATTATTATTATTATTATTATTACTATTATTATTATTATTATTATTATTATTATTATTATTGTTGCTATTATTATTATTATTATTATTAATTTAATTATTAGTATTATTGCTAAAAGATATATTATAATTGTATTAATAAGAATAATAATATTAATAAGTACAATAATAATAATAATCGTTATAGTATTCTTATAAACATTATTATTGTTATTATTATCATTATTATTTTACCAGTAGTATAATTGCAAAAATAATTATTATAACAGTAATAATTACAGTAATAACGATATTAATTAAAATAATAATATAAATAATTATTATAAAATGGTTATTATTGTTATTATTATTGTTATTACTATTGTTATTGTTTTTGTTATTAGTTTAATTGCAAAAATAAATATTATAACTGCAATAATTTCAATTATATTGGTAATAAGTGCAATATTGATGATAGTAATTGCAATAATGATGATAATGATGATGATAATGATGATAAAGATGATAATAATGATGGTATCGATAATAATGATGAGAATCATGAAAATAATGATGATAATAACAGGAATTGTGTCCATATGTAATATAAAAGAGGTAAAAGAACATAATGCTCACAATTCGAAAAAGCGGCAAAATCAAGCAAAATATAGCCTTTTGAGAATAAACTAAAAATAACTTTTTTTTCGATTTATTAGATGATTTTGTCAATTATTAGAATAATAAAGATAAAAATTACCAGAATTGCATTAATCATGACAGTAATGATGATAAGAGAGAGAATTCAGAGAATTTTGTTAACATTTGATGATTAATAATACTATTAATATTATCATTATTATTATCATAACAATAATAATAATTATTATTATTACTATTATTATTATTATTATTATTATTATTATCATTGTTATTATTATTAAAATCATTATTACTATTATAATTATTATTAACATTATCATTATTATTATTACTTTAATTATTAGTATTATTGCAAAAAATATATTAAAAATGTAATTATAATAATAATAATAACAATAAGTATAATAATAATATTAATAATAACGGTTAAAATGTTGCTATTAATATTATTATCATTATTGTTAATTTTAATTAAAAAAAAATAAAATATTATTATAATTTAATATAATATAAATAAAAATTTTAATATAATATAAATATAAAATATAATTTTAATAATTAACAAATTTTATATAATATTTTTAAAATATTATATATATATTATTTTATATTTAATATATATTTATATATATATATTAATAATATATATATATATATATTATTATATTTCTTTATATATATATATTTTATATATATTATAATATTATATTTTTTATATATAAATGTATATATATATTTTATTATATAATATATATATATATATATATATAATATATTATTGTTTTTGCAATTATACTATAGTAAAATTAACAATAATGATAATAATATTAATAGAAAATTTTAACCGTTTTTTATTAATTTATATTATTTTATTGTTATTATTTTTTATTAAAATTACATTTTTAATATTTTTGGCAATAAACTAAAAAATTAAAGTAAAAATAATGTAAGTTAAAAATAATTATAATAGTAATAATGATTTTAATAAAAATAAAAATGATAAAAATAATGTGTAATAAGATAATTATAATAGTAAAAAAATAGTAATAATAATAATAAAAATAATAAAATTATAAAAATAATAATATAATAATAGTAATAATAATAATTATTATTATTGTTATATAAAAAATTTAAAATATTAATAGTATTTTTAATCATCAAATTTTAACAAAATTCTCTGAATTCTTTTCTCTTATCATCATTACTGTCATGATTAATGCAATTCTGGAAATTTTTTTATCTTTATTATTTAATAATTGACAAATATCTAATAAATCAAAAAAAATTATTTTAGTTTTTCTAAAAAGGGCTAATTTTGCTTGTTTTTGCCGCTTTTTCGAATTGTGAGCATTATGTTTTTTTACCTCTTTTATATTACTTGGGAAACAATTCCTTTTTATTATCACATTATTTTCATGTTCCATCATTATTATGATCCCATCTTTATTATCACTTTATATCTTTATCTCATCATTATCATCATTTTGAAATTATATCTAATATTGCATATTCCAAAATATTTAAAATTTTATTGAGTTATAATTTATTTTTGAATTAAACAAATAAAAAAAACAAAACAATAGTAAAACAATAAAATAAACAATAAAAACCATTTAAAATAATTTTTATTTATTATTTTAATTAATATCTTTATTACTGTAATTATTACTGTTTAATAATTTTTTGCAATTT
>NW_023642488.1:113078-114676 GCF_015228065.2 Penaeus monodon | reverse complement strand
TTATTATTAATTATTAATAGTAATAATAATAATAATTATAATAATGATAATAATAATGATAATCGTAATAATAATAAATCATCAAATGTTTATCCAAATTCTCTTTATTCTCACTTTTATCATCATTATTGTCATAATTTAATAGAATTCTGGTAATTATTATCATTATTACCCTGATAATTGCCAAATTCCTCAAATGAAAATGGAAAAAAAAACATCATTTTGGAGTGTACTCTCAAAAGGCTATATTTTCGTTATATTTCCCGCTTTTTCGATTTTTTGGGATTTTTTTTTCTTTTACCTATTTTTTTATGATATACTGGCACAATTAAAAAAAACAGTTATTATCAGCATTGATCATCATTATCTCATTATTATCGTTGTCATCATCATTATCATCATTAATCACATTATCATCATTATTGCAATTATTATCATCATTATTGCAATTATTATCATTATTATTTGCAATTATTTGCAGTTATAATATATATTTTGTAACAACTATAACCTATAGCACTACAATAATAATAGTAATAACAATAATAATAAGATATAACGTTTTTATAATAATTATTTATATCATTATTTTTAATTAATATCGTTTATTAAGTATTATTACTGTTATAATAATTAACATTTTACAATTATACTAACCGCATAAAAATATAATAAATGATAATAAAAACAATAATAATTTTAATACAATATTATAACGATAGTATTATTATTGTTTATAACTTATTAGTAATTATTATTGTTATTATTACAGTTATAATATATTTTTGACAATACCTTCTATAATTAAAGTAATAATGAATAATAATGATCATAAATGATAATAATAATGTAATAATAATATTAATATAATAATAATAATAATATAATAATAATAATGATAATAATGATAATAATAACGATAATAGAATAATAATAATCTTCAAATGTATCCAAATTCTCTAATTCTCACATTTATCATCCTATTGTCATGATTAATAGAATTCTGACGTTATTATCATTATTACCCTAATAATTGGCAAAATCATCAAATGAATGGAAAAACCTCATTTTTTCGAGTCTACTCCAAAAGGCTATAATTTAGCTAGATTTTTGCCGCTTTTTTTCGACTTTTGGGATTGTTTTTTTTCTTTCCCTTATTTATTTATATGACCAATTCCTGTTATAATTATCATTATTATCATCATGATCATCATTATTATGTTATCACTCATCATATCATCATTATTATTCATTATCATCAATCATTCGTCATCATTTATTGCAATTATTATCATCATTATTGCAATTATTATCATTATTATTGCAATTATTGCAGTTATAATATATAATTTTATACTATGCTAATAATACTCATTAATAACAGTAATAACAATAATAATAACATAAGAACGTTTTTATAATATTATTTATATCATATTTTAATTAATATCGTTTATACTGTAATTATTACTGTTATTAAAGGTAATTATTTTTACAACATGAAAACTACAAATTAAGTATCTGCTGTGACCACGGCGCTCAGACCATGAACCTACCGTTAAAAGAAGAAGAAAAAATAATATAATGATAATAATAAC
>NW_023642488.1:105578-108078 GCF_015228065.2 Penaeus monodon | reverse complement strand
CTTTCTCTCTTTCGTCTCTCTCTCTCCTATCTATCTATCTATCTATTTTCTTTATATCTATCTTTCCCTCTTCTCCTCTCTCTCGCTACCCTCTCTCCTCTCTCTCTCTCTCTCTCTCTCTCTCTCTCTCTCTCTCTTCACTCTCTCTCTCTCTCTCTCACTCACTCACTCACTCTACTACTCTCACTCTCTATCACTCCTCACTCTGGTATCTCCCTCTCGAACCTCGTCTCTCTATCTATCTATCTTTATCACTCTCTTTCTCTCTCTTTATTTCTCTCCCTCCACCCCTTCCTCCCCCCCTCTCTTTCTCCTCTTCATCCATCTCCTCACTCTCTCTAGTCTCTATCATCTCTCTCTTACTCTCTCTTCTCTCTCTCTCTCGCTCGTCTCCGTCTCTTCTCTCTCGCGACGCTGTCATCTCTCCCAATATAATATTATGTATATATTATATACTATTATATATATATATATATATAATATATATGTATATATATAAGTTATATATATATATGTATATATATAGTTATATATATATATATATTATATATATTATATATTAATATATGTGTGTGTGTGTGTTGTGGGTGTGTGGTGGTGTGTGTGTCGTGTGTGTGTGTGTGTGTGTGTGTATGTGTGTGTGTGTGTATTTGTGTGTGTGGGTGTGGTGTATACATATATATATATATATCTATATATATATAATATATCTATATATATCTATATACTCTACATATATATCTACATAATATATATCTTCTATATACTATCTATATATCTTATTTACTATATATATATATATCATCTATATATTATCTCTCATATATATATCTCTATAATATGTGTGTGTGTGTGTGTGTGTGTGTGTGTGTGTGTGTGTGTGTGTGTGTGTGTATGTGTTTTGTGTGTTTTGTGTGTGTGTGTGTGTATACATCTATAATAGTATTATATAGTATTATATATGTATATATATATATATATGTATATATATGTATATATATATTTATATATATACTTATTTATATATACATAATGTTTATATATACCATATATAATCATACATATGATATATAATATTTACATATATAGTATATATATATATATAATATCTATAATCTGATATATATCTATATAAGTATATATATATGTATCACGCACCACACACAATACAACCACACCACACACACACACACACACACCACACACACACACACACACGACACACACATATATATAATTATATCTATATATATATATATACTATATATATTATATATATATATATATATATATCTATATATATATATATATCTATATATATAATATATATACTATAGATTACATATATATACAGACATACACACACACACACACACACACACACACACACACATAACACACACACACAACACACCACACACATGGGGCACCATATATTATAATATATATATATACTATATATATAATATATATATATAATATATATATATGTATCAGTATATAGTGATATATATTAATATGATAATATATATATATCAATATATATTTTATCTATATATAAATAATATACATATTTTATATATATATTATATAATATATATATAATACCATTATATATATTATATACATATATACATATATATATACATAGGTATATATATCATATTATACATATATATATACTCTATATATATATATATATATAATATATACTATATATATATATATATTATATATTATATAAGATACATATATAATATTTTATATATACTGTATCTATAAATACTATAATACCATATATATTATATTATATATATCTATATATAGATATATATATATATATTTATATATTTATATGTAAATATACAGATATATGATCCTTCCCTTCCTCGACGGCTGTTCGTCACCTTGGGCGCCTCTCGACGTTGGTGATGTAAGTTTTTCATCATTGTGGTTAAGGATTGAACCCTTTTCCGTTCACAATATTTGTTTTCCTTCCTCATTGCTTCAGGTATATCTGCCACTACCTAAAGCCATGTCAAAAATAATAGGGATACAAATCCTATTTTAATTTACATGGCTGTGTATTATTACTAATATATATTATATATATATATATATAAAGTATATTATATATATAATGTATATAAATATATATATATATATATACTATATACTATATATCATCTATATATAATATACATATATAATTAATACTAATATATATATATATATAATCTTATATTATATATAATATTATATATATATATAATATATATATATATACATAGCCCTGTGATGGCTATGTATACATAATATGTGATGTATGTATGTAGGGTATCACATATATATATATATCTATATATATATTATATACTCTATTTATATCTCTATCTCTATATATCATCATCTCTCAATCTACATATAGATTATAATATATAATATATATATATATCACCTAATATATATATTATACTCCATATATATATATATATCTAAT
>NW_023642488.1:90578-100578 GCF_015228065.2 Penaeus monodon | reverse complement strand
ATATTATTATATGTTTATAAGTTTCGTATCTTTAATATATTATAGTATCAATAAATATATATATATATAGTATAGATGATAATTATATATAGTATAGATAATATATAAGATAGATTTGTATACATTATATATATTTATTAATAAGATAATTATATTATATATATATTAATTATTATATAGAAACATATTTATTTATAGAATATAGATATATATTATAAATGTTAGATATATCTAGATATTACAAATATATATATTACGATGTTATATAACATAAATAAAATGAAATAATTAATAATAATATAATATGATATAGAGATATATATAAATATATATCATTAGTATATATATATATTATATATATAGACATATTTATATATATATTAAAATAATATATAAATATATAGTATAGTATATGTATAGATTATGTAATATATTAGCGTAGTATATAGTATATTAGATTTATAATAGGTATATAGATATGAATATATTATCTTGATTTATATTTATATATATAATATAATAGAGATATATATATATATTTATATATATATAGAGGTATATGTGGGTGTGTGTGTTGTGGGTGTGTGTGTGGGTGTGCGGGGGGTGTGGGTGTTGTGTGTGGTGTTTTTGTTGGTGTGTTGGTTATTATAGATGTGGATTATATTAATATCATTATATATATATATTAGATATAATAATATATATATAATAAATATATCTATTATATTAGAGCTATAAGATAATATATTATATATGATAGTATTAAGGTAATTTAGGTGTGTGTGTGTGTGTGTGGGTATGTGTGTTGTGTGTGGTGTGTAATGGGGGGTGGTGGTGGTGGGGGGGGACGTGTGGTGTGTGTAGGTGTTTGTGGTGTGTGTGGTGTGTGTGTGTTGTGTGGTGTGTGGTGTTGTGGTGGGTATATTAGATATATATATATATATTAATATAAAATATATATTATAATATTAATAATATAGATGTATAGTGTATAATAGTAATATATCTACATATATATATATAGATAATTATATATGTGTAATAATTATATAATATATTATAGATATTATATAGAGATATATATATAGGTAGAGATATATATATATATATATATATATGATAGATATATTAGATATATATATATAATTATATGAGGATTATAGAAAAAGATGTTTTTTTCTCTGGGTGTTGTGTGTATGTGTGGGGTGTGGTATATAGATATATAGAAATATATATATATTATTATATAGAGTATTTAATTATATATTATAATATATTATTAATAAATTGATAATATATATATAGACAAGAAATATATATTATATATATATATAGAACATATAGATAGATACATATTTATATAATATATATGTTGTGTGGTGTGTGTGTGTGGGTTTGTGTGGGTGTTTGTGGTGTGTGGGTGTGGTTGTGTGTGTGTGTGTATGTGGGTGGTGTGGTGTTGGGACTTGGTGTTGTGTGTGTGGGTGGGTGCTGTGTGTTGTGTGGGTGTGTTGTGGTGGGTGTGGGTGTGTATATATAATAATACAATATATGAATATATTATATATATATGTTATATTATTATATATATATATATATATATAAGCATAGATATATATAATGGGGTATATATCTAAATAATATTAGATATTATGAACAATATATATAGATGGATATCGAGAATATTATATAATATATAATAATGGTTCCTGGTGTTGTGTGTGTGTGTTGGGTGTGTATATTGATATATATATATTATATATATATATTATATATTAATATTATCTATATAATGATATATAATAGTATAAGATATATATATAATTAAATTTATATTAATATACAATATATATAGAATATATATTAGAATATATATAATCTATCTAAAAATATATATGATAGAGATATATATATATATGTGTGTGGGGTGGTTGTGTGTGTGGTGGGTTGTGTGTGTGTGTGGGTGTGTGTGTGGGGGTGGGTGTGTGTGCGTTGTGGTGTGTGTGGTGGGTGGGGTTGTGTGTGGTGGGTGTGTTGTGTGTCGTCGTGGGAGTGGGTGTATGGTGTGGGGTGGTGGTTGTTTTGGGGGCGTGGGGTCTGTGCGTGTGTATGAGTGTTCTGGTGTATTGTGAGGCGTGAGAGTGGAGTGGTGAGTGTATATGATATGTAGATATATAGATGAGTAGATATATATATTAGAGTTTATATATATATAGATAATTATATTATATATATAGATTAGATATATAGAAATGTTGACATTGTATGTAAACATAAATAACATAATATAGGTTATATAGATAATTATATAATATTAATAGATAAATATATATAGAAGTACATATATATTGATATTCATATATATATTATTTATGAGGTAAGATACGTGAAGGAAATGGAAATTATAATATTATATAGATAGATATAGAAGATAGTATATAGATAGTATTATATATAGTTATCAGAATGCATAAATATTATATATAGATATATAGATATGATTTATATGATATATATATTATATTCATATATGATTATTAGATATGTATATATATTATGGTATATATAATGTAATAATAGAACATTATATTATTATATATATAACATTTATATTATATATATGATAGATAATAGAATGAGATAAGAGATATATATAATTATAATGTATATATAATATAATATCTAGATATATTTACACACAAAAACCCATATGGGTGGGTGTTGTGGTGTGTTGGTTGTGTTAAAAGGTTAGATATAGATATAGATATTATATATTAGATATATATATATATATATTCTAATATATAAAGAGATACTCTAAATCTATATATATTAGATATAATATAGTATATATGATATTAATATATAGAATATATAGATGTGTGGGTGGTGGGTGTGGGTGGGGTGGAGTTGTGGGTGTGTGGGGATGTTGTGTGTGTGTGGGGTGTGTGGATGTGTTTGTGTGTATGGTTAGAAATATGTGGGTAATATAAAAAAAAAGAATTATAATGAAAATATCATATTATATATATAGTATATAATATATATATGATTATATATTATAGTATATATATTACCAAAAACACACACACAACCCACCAAAACACACCACACCCCACCCAAACACACAACCCACCACCCCCACACACCACAAATATATTAATATATTATTTAGAATATATATAGATATATGAGAGATATATAGATATATTAGATAAGCAACAATATATTACAGATATATATAATATTATATATATATTATATATATATTATAGTTATATTTATATATAAAACAGTATATATTTAAAGGTAAAGTCTAATAATTCATTATAACATATACAAATAACATAATATGATAGGGAAATTATATATTATTATATAAGTATTAATATATGCTTATATGTATATATATAATATTATATTAAGATATATACAATATAATATTAATAGATATTTAACACAACCACACAACACCAACAAACACACACACACACACAACCACATATATGATCATAGATATATAGAAATAGATAATTATCTATAGAGATTATTATATAGATCTATATATATATATTGATATATTATATATATAATAATATAATTATAACTATCTTAGATATGTGTGGTGTGGTGTGGTGTTGGGGTGGGTGTGTGTGTGTGTGGGTATATAGAAATATAATATATATATATATAATATATATATATATATATATAATTATAATTACCTTATATTAGATAGATATAGGTATGTTGGATATAATATATTATATATACATTATAATATATATTATTATAGTAAATATAGATTTTATATATATATATATATAGATATATATTAAGAGATATTAAATTAATAATGTTTATATAGATATAATATACGTTATAATATATATGATTGACATTAAATTTATGGTATAAAATATATATATAGAAATGTTAGATATATAAGATATATTATATATATAGAAAATATAAATATATTATGATATGTACATATATATATTATATAATATAGATATAAATATGTATAGATAATGAGAAGGTATTGATATAATATATATATATAATTTTAGATATATGTATATACAGAGAGGTATATTATGATGTATAATAATACATTATAGATAATTAATTATCATAAAACCATATTATTACATACATGAATATATATATACATATATAGATATAGATAGTAATATATTATATATATATATATTATATTATGATATTAAAATTGCTATATATAATGATATATTATTTATACACCCACACTTTATTGTGTGCGTTGTGTGGTGTGTAGCTAAATGGATAATTATTATATATAGTATAATATTAGATATTATAGAGAGATAATTATATAATGATATATATATATATAGATATATATTTATATATGTATATGAACTAATATATATAATTATATAGAAATTAAATATATATATATAATATTATAAATATATATATAGTATATTGAGATATATATAATATATGTATAGCATTATATATATATTATATTATTTTTTTGTTTTTTTTATATAAAACATTATATAATTCATAAATTATAAGTAAATTCATATAGAATACATATAATCTATATTAATATCTATTATATTATATATAGAATACATTATATGACATATATACTTAACATACTAATAATAATATATAGAAAATAAATATAGAATATAATCTAAATATTATATATTAACCTACATAGATATTATATTACATAATATAATATACTAATAGATATTTTATATAAATAAGGAGGATATATGAGTGGATATTATATATATATAATAATATTATATATATATTAATAAGATATATCTTATATATATATATATATATATATATAATAATATATATATTAGATATATTATAATATATAGATATGATATATATTATTATATATAACACACACACCACACACAAATCACACAACACACATATTCTATATATTATCTATATAAAGTTATATAGATATTAATATATATTTATATATTATATATATACTATATACTATATATGGGTGTGGTGTGGGTGTGTGTGTGTGTGTGTGTGTGTTGTGTCCGTAAGAGAGAATTATAGATATATATATATAAGATAATAAGATATATATAAATATATATTTATTATATATTGTATATGTGGGGTAATATAGATAATATATATAATATATATTAGATGATATATTAAATAATATATATATATATATATATATAATTGTATGTAATATTGTATAGAAAGTTATAAGATCGATATATATAGTATATAATATATATGTAAATAATATGTATAATACATATATCATATAGAAATAATATATATATAATAGTATGGATTATATAAAATTTTTAGAATATGATATATAAACATTTATCTATATATATAGAGATATATAGAATATATATATATATTATATATATAATATATATAGACATTACCATATATATAGTATTATTATATATTAGATATAATTATATATAATATATATTATATAATGTATGTATATGGTATATAGATATCATGTATTAAACATATATATATATATAAGATATATATATTATAAAATATAATATATATGTTGAAATTATTATATTCTATATGTTATATAGATATACATACGATATCTATTCATTTAACGGTAGGTTCATGTTGAGCCGGCCGTGGGTACAAAAGCATGATAAATACAATTTGGCACGTTTGTTTCACGTGGGGATCGCTTGGAGGTGAGGACGGGTTAGGGGTCCCCAGTTTTCCTTTCACGGAGGGAGTGCCGGGGGTTTACCTTTAGTAATCATGCTGCCTTCTTATTTTATCCGGGATGGGGGAACCAAGCACTGGACTTTGAGTCTGGGCTGGCCAACCCAGTGGTTAGGCAGGAATCGAGGTGGAAAAGTTCTTGGGCCCAAGGGAAACCAACGCGGCGGGTTGGTGGACCCTTTCGAACCTCGAAACTCAGGACCTTTGCCGTCGTGACCTAGTTCTTCGAGGTTCCGGACGCTCTAAAAAAAAATTCTACCACCGCGGCCTTGGTGGGACGATATGGTTTCCATGAATTTTTTCTTGGGCAATTTAGAGGCCGGGGGGGGGTTTGTTGGCCATTGCCTTTCCGCCCGGGGTTTTGTTTGTGTTTTTTTTTTTTGTTTTTTTTTTTTTTGTTTTTTTTTTTTTTCCCGAGTCACCACCCTCTCTGATTTACCCGGGGCACTGACTTGGGCTCGCTGGACGTGGTGCCCCAGTCGGCGCTAGGCACGGGCAATTCGGAGGGGAAGTTTTCCTTGCAAGGGAGACAAACGCGGCCGGTGGTGAATCCGGCGGGGAAACCCCTCCGAAAAACGAGATATGCCGTCGCTGACAAGTTCTTGAGTGCCGACGCTCAAACAATTCGGGCCCACCACGGCCCCGATATATATATATATATATATATTTATAATATAGATATAGAATATAGATAATATAATGAATATAACTAGACTAGTTATATATATAAATAGTAAACATTTAGTAAATATTTATATAAATTTATATAATCAGTATATAATGATAAAAGATATCTATATATATATATATATATAATAATATAGATATATATTCATATAATATATTATATATATATATATATAATAGATAGACTAAAAACAACACCATAATTATATATAGTATATGTATATATATAGATTATATCTATATATATAATATATATATATAGATAATATAATATTATTATACCATTAAGAATATATATAGAGATAATATATTTAATAAAATAATATATTTATATTTTATATATATAGTAATAGATTATATATAATATATTCCTATATATGTTAGTATTATATATTAATATATATAGAACATATCATATATATATATATATTATAACCACAACCACAACAAACAACCCAAACCACAACACAAACACCACCACCACACACACAATATATAATATATATATATATAACATTATAGTTATGATAAGAGTATATATATAGATATATAATAGAATAGATATAGTCACATATATATATATGGATATATATATACATAACACACAAAACCACACACCACACACCAACACATATAATATAATATAATACTTTATATTATATTATATCTATTAATTATATATAATTTATTATTTTATATTTATATATATGGGGGGTGTTGTTGTGTGTGGTGGTGTGGGTGGGTAGATAATATATATACGTTTAATCTATCTATAATATATGAGATATAAAATGTCTTATATAATATATATATAATATTTCATTAATTCTATTATATATTTATATATCTGTTATATTATTAGATTTATATATAATGATATAAATATATTATATATAAATATTATTATATTATTATATTATTATATATATTGATTAATATATTAACATTATATATATATATATATTTTAATAGATTGATAATATATTTATAATATATATTACATATATAGATGTGTATAATATATGTATATATATAGTATGAATATAGTGTATATATATGTTATTATATTATGTATTAGATGTATATAGTATCTGTATAGTATATTAATATATATATTATATATATAATATATATATATATATATATAATATTTTCTATCTAGATATGTGTGTTTGCGTGTGTTTGTGGGTGGTTGGTGTGTATTATATATTGTCTTAACATATTCCATTATATATACTATAATATAATATATAATATTATATATATATATATATATAATTTTATAAATTATATATATTGACAGATAGAGATATTATATGGGTGTGGGGTGTGGTGTGGTGTGTGTGTGTGTGTATGTGTGTGGTGTGGGTGACTGTGTGTGTGTGGTGTGTGGGATGTGTGTATATATATAGTATTATATAAATATTAATATATATATATATATTTATATGGTATAATAATTATATATATAACTAATATATATTATATATATTATAAAATAGATATTATATATTATAATTATATAATATTACACACCCCACAAACACAGACCCACACACACAGAGAAATACATATATTATAATAGTATTATATATTATTAGTATAATAAATTTTTTTTTATATATAATTATAATTATAATAATATATATAGATGTATATGATATATAATATAGAATATTAGATATATTTATTATATATTATATATTAAATAATTATTACATATATATATGGGGTATATATATGTATATCATTAGTTATATAGTATATATATGGTATAGATATAAAGTATCTATATGATATATATGTATATAATAAATATAGATATATATATATAATAATATTATATTCATAGTGGTTGGGTGTGGTGTGTGGGCGTGTGGTGTTGGGGGTGTGTGTGTTGTGTGATGTGGGTTTGGTTTGGGTGGGTTTTTATATAGAGTCTACATACTTAATAATATAATAATAACATATATATATATATTAATATAATCTATTATATATATATATATTATTATATATAACCATATATATATTTAATTATATGGTCGGTGTGGTAGTGTGTCGTGTGTGTGGTGGTGGATGTGTGTTGTGTGTTGTGTGACTGTTTTGGGTGTTTTTGTGCTGTGTGTATGGGTGGTTATTATAATATTATTATATTATATGGTATTGATAGATATATTATATATAGTGTTATAGATATATTTATATTATTATATATATATATATTATATTATATATAACCCACCACACACCACATACAACCCAACACACTAAAGGAGAAACATACCATTTTTTAGATACTATATATTATATATAAACAACATAATATATATGTATATATTATACATATATATTATCTATTATTATATAATATAATAGATCATAGTATATTATAATATATATATTATATATATATATATATAGATATATATGTTTTCTCTGTGTGTTGGTGTGTATGTGTGTGTTGGTGTGGGTATAATATATATATATATATAATTATATAATATTATATATAATATATATATATCTATACTATATATTATATAGAAATTATATATAATTATATATATATAATAGCATACCTAAATATATTATATATATATATATAAATATATAATATATATATATATATATATATACTATATCTAATATATTATATAATATTGTGTTTGTGTGTGGGCGTGTGGTGTGTGTGGTTTGTGTGTGTGTGTGTGTTGCGGTATGTGTGGGTATGGGTCCCCGGTGTGTGTGTTGTGTGTGGTGTGTGTGTGTGTGTGTGTGTGTGTGGGGTGTGTAATTTGTGGTGTTGTTGTTTGTGTTGGGTGGTGTCGTTTGTGTAGGTATTGAGTTGTGTGTGTGTATGGAAAGCGTGAGTGTGGAGTTATGAGTGGATATTATATTATTGTATATTTATATAGATAAAATTTATATGTATGTAAGCATACATACATTATATATAAGTTATTATAGATACTTAATATATATCTTTATATTTTCACATACTAAGAGATAAAATATATATATAATATATTAATATAATATATATATTATTTATTTGTTATAACGTGAATATAAAATTGTAATTATATATATTATATATAAAATATATAATATATATATATAGTTATATTGATATATATTTTTTCTATATTATGTATATTAATATGTATATATATTGGTATCTATATACAATATAATAACTATTACAATATACTATATACCTAAATAATATATATATATTATATTAATATATATATATATATGTTTATACTATATATATAATAATAATAAAATAGATATATAGATATTGTATAT
The DNA here is from genome assembly GCF_015228065.2 of Penaeus monodon. NCBI lineage: Eukaryota > Metazoa > Arthropoda > Malacostraca > Decapoda > Penaeidae > Penaeus > Penaeus monodon. Next base: position 90,810 of record NW_023642488.1, on the reverse strand, counting down.
ATTATATATATATATAAATATACTATATAGATATAATATCTATATATACATATAGATCGATTTATATTATTATAGTATATAATTATTTAACACATATGTGTGTTGGGTGTGTGTCTTGTGGTGTAAATGTATATATATTATAAATATATAATATTAATTATATTTATCTAATTGAATAGATATATAATATATTATATATATATATATATTATATATATATATTAAATATATT
>NW_023642488.1:73078-75578 GCF_015228065.2 Penaeus monodon | reverse complement strand
ATATATATTTTTGCAACTATGCTAATAAGAAAAATAAAAATAATAGAAATAAAAAAAATAATAATAATAATATTGTTTATAAAAATTTATTATTCATTTTTTAAAATTTATTATCTTTAATATGTAACAGTAATTATTTTGTTATATATATTTTTTTTGGGTGAAATTTTAACTACCAGTAAAAATAAAATAAGATAAAAATAACAAAATATTTATAATAACAATATTAAACGATTATTATTATATTATTATCATACTTATTATATTTTTTGTTGTCATCATTACAGTTATTTTTTGGAATAAAAATAATAATTAAAGTAAAATAATAACAATAATAAAAAATAATAAAACAATACTTTTACTAGAGAGAGAGAGAGAGGGAGAAAAGAGAGAGAGGGGGAAGAGAGAAGGAGGAGAGAGAGAGAGAGAGAGGAGGAAAGAGAGAGGAGAAGAGAGAGAGGAAGAGAGAGAAGAGAGAGAGGAGAGAAATTATTGCAGTTTAAATATATTTTTGAATATGCTAATAAAACAAAAAAATAATAGTAAAACAATAATAATAAGAATAAAAGGTTTTAAAAATTTTTATATCTTATTAATTAAATCTTTAATACTGTAACAGAAATTTTTCTTTTATAATTATTATTTTTTTTTGCAATTTATCCCAGTAAAATAATAATAATGATAAAAATAACAATAATAGTTTAATAACAATTTTAAAAACGTTATATATTATTTTTATAAATTTTATTATTATTTTTTTTTTATTACAGTTTAATATTTTTTTTGGCAAAAATAATAATAATTAAAGAATAATAAAATAATAAAAAAAATATACTATATACTAAAAATAAAAATAAGGATAATAATAATAAAAATGATAAAATAATGAAAATAATAATGTAATATTAATAATTTAAAAATCATAAAAAGTTATAAAAAATTCTTTTTATTTCATTTTTATCATCATTATTATGATGATTAATAGAATTTGGTAATTTTTATCATTAATACCCTAATATTTCCCAAAACATCAAATGAAAAAAAAAACGTCATTTTGGTGTATACTCGAAAAGGCTATTTTTCGCTAGTTTTTTGCGTCTTTTGCTTTTGGAATTTTTTTCATCTCCCTTTTTTATTAAATTGGACACAATGTTATTATCAAAAATTTCATATGAAACATTTTATTACCCTTATACATAAGATCATCTTATCATTAATAGCAATTATTATCATCATTTTTGCATTTATTTCTTTATTATTAAATTTATTGCAGTTTAATATTATTTTTGCAACTATATAATAACAACAACAAAAATAGTAGTAAAACAAAATAATAAAGAGAGAGAGAGAGAGGGGGGGAAAGAGAAAAAAAGAGAGAGAGAGAAGGGAGTGAGAGAGAGAGAGAGAGAGAGAGGAGAGGGGGGGGAGGAAGGAGAGAAAAGACAAAAGAGAGAGAGGAGAGAACGGGAGAGGGAGAGGAGAAGAGAGAAAGAGAGAAAGAGAAGAAGAAAAAGAGAGAGAGGGGAAAGAGAGAGAGAGGAGAGAAGGGAGAGAGAGAGGAGAGAAGAGAGAGAAAAGAGAGAGGAAGGAGAGAGAGAGGAAGAGAGAGAGAGAGGGGCAATTAGCAGTTATAATATTTTTTTTGAAAATATGTAATAAAAACAACAAAAATAATAGAATAACAATAAAAATAAGAATAATAATGATTTTAAATAATTATTATATTATTAAAATTAAAATCTTTATCTGACAGAATATTATTTTTATAATATAATATATATATATAAAAAATTAATAATATATAAAAATAATATATAATATAATTTTATTATAATATAATTTGAAATTATACTCCAGTAAAAATAATAATAATGTTTAAAAATAAAAATAATAGTTATAAAAAAAAATTTTTTATAACGTTATATTTTTTTTTATTATTATTATTATTATTGTTGTTATATTACGTTAAAAAATTTTTTTTGGAAATAATAATAAAATTAAAGTAAAATAGTAATAAAACAAATACTATACTATACTACTAAAAAAAAAGGAAATAATAATAAAAAGATAAAAAAAGATAATAATAATGATAATATTAATAATTTTAATAATCTCAAATGTTTAAAAATTTCTCTTTTTCCATTTTAACCCAATTTTTGATGTTTAATAGAATTTGGTAATTTTATCATTAATCCCCTAATATTTCCAAAAAATCATCAAAGAACGAAAAAATTATTTTGGTGTATACTTGAAAGGCTTATTCGCTAGATTTTGCCGTTTTTTCGACTTTGTGAATTATTTTGCTTTACCTTTTATATTATATAGGGAAAACCCAAGCTTATTACACATTTCATATGAATTTTTTTTTCATTTTATCCTTATCATCATAAGATCATATATATCATAATAGAATTTTTACATCATTATTGACTTTTTATCTTATTTTTAGATTTTTTGCATTTATAATATATATTTTGAAAACTATATAAAAAAACAAAAA
>NW_023642488.1:39158-41658 GCF_015228065.2 Penaeus monodon | reverse complement strand
TATGGACACAATTCCTGTTATTATCATGATTATCATCATTATTGTCGTTATCATCATCATTATGATCATTATCATCATTATCATCATTATAGCAATTATTATCATCAGTATTGCAATTATCATTATTAATGCAATTATTGCAGTTATGATATATATTTTTAAAACTATACTAATAACAACTACAAAAAAAATAGTAATAACAATAATAACGGTTTTATAATAATATTTTATATCATTATTTTAATTAATATCGTTATTACTGTAATTATTACTGTTATAATAATTATCTTTGCAATTATACTACCAGTACAAACAATAGTAAGGATAATAATAACAGTAATAATATTAATAACAATATTATGACGATTATTATTATTTCTATTATACTTATTATTATCATTATTGTTATTATTACAGTTATAATATATTTTTTGGCAATAATACTAATAATTAAAGTAATCATATTCATAATAATAACAATAATAATAGTAATAATAATAATAATAATAATAATAATAATAATAATAATAATAATAATAATAATAATAATATTAATAATAATAATAATGATAATAATAATGATAATAGTAATAATATTAATAAACATCAAATATTATCCAAATTCTCTTTATTCTCACTTTTATCATCAATGATAAAAGTCAAGATTTAAAGAATTCTGATTATTATTATCATTATTACCCTAATAAATGCCAAAATCATCAAATGAATCGAGGAAACGTCATTTTGGAATATACTCTCAAAAGGCTATATTTCCCTAGATTTTCCGCTTTTTCGGATTTTGGGATTCTTTTTCACCTTTTTTTTTTAATATATGGACACAATTCCTGTTGTTATCATCATTATCATGATTATCATCATTATTGTCGTTGTCATCATTATTATCATCATTATCATCATTATTGCAATTATTATCATTGTCATAGCAATTATTGCAGTTATAATATATTTTTTACAACTATACTAAAAACAACTACAATAATAATAATAATGATAATAATAACGTTTTAGTAATTATTATTTATATCATTATTTTAATTAATATCGTTATTATTATAATTATTACTGTAATAATTATTATTTTTAAGATTATACTACCAGTAAAAATAAAAATAATGATAATAATAACAATAATGATATTAATAACAATATTATAACGATAAGTATCATTATTATTATACTTTTATTATTATTATTGTTATTACTACAGTTATAATATGTTTTTTAGCAATAATACTAATAATGTAATAATAATAATAATAATAATAATGATAATAATAATAATAATAATAATAATATTAATAATAATGATAATGATAATAATAATAATAATAATAATAATAATTATTATTATTATTATTATAATAATAATAATAATAATAATAATAATAATAATAATGATAATAATAATGATAATAGTAATAATATTAATAATCATCAAATGTTATCCAAATTCTCTTTATTATCACTTTTATCATCATTATTGTCATGATTAATAGAATTCTGGTAATTATTATCATTATTACCCTAATAATTGCCAAAATCATCAAATGAATGAAAAAAACGTAATTTTGGAGTATTCTGTCTAAAGGCTACATTTCGCTAGATTTTTCAGCTTTTTCAACTTTTAGGATTTCATTATTATCATGATTATCATCATTATTGTCCTTATCATCATCATTATCATCATTATCATCATTATTGTAATTATTATCATTATTATTGCAGTTATGATATATATTTTTATAACTATACCAATAACAACTACAATAATAATAGTAATAACAATAATAATAAAAATAATAGTAATTATTATAATAATTACTTATATAATTATTTTTTTATTAATATCGCTATTACTGTAATTATTACTGTTATAAAAATTATTTCTGTAATTATACTACCAGTAAAAATAATAATAATGATGAAAATAACAATAATAATATTAATAACAATATTATAACGATTAATATTATTATTATACTTATTATTATTATTATTGTTATTATTACAATTATAATATATTATTTGGCAATAATACTAATATTTAAAGTAATAAAAATCATATAATTATAATAATAATAATAATAAACTAATAATAATAATATAAATAATGATAATAATAATAATAATAATAATAATAATAATAATAATAATAATAATAATAGTAATAATAATAATGATAATAATAATAATGATAATAATAATAATAATAATAATAATAATAATAATGATAATAATAATGATAATAGTAATAATATTAATAATCATCAAATGTTATCCAAATTCTCTTTATTCTCACTTTTGTCATCATTATTGTCATGATTATTAGAATTCTGGTAATTATTCTCATTATTACCCTAATAATTGCCAAAATCATCAAATTAATGGAAAAACGTCATTTTTGAATATACTCTGAAACGGCTATATTTCACTAGATTTTGCTGCTTTTTCGACTTATTTTTTTCTTTTACCTTTTTAT
>NW_023642488.1:24158-34158 GCF_015228065.2 Penaeus monodon | reverse complement strand
ATTTTTAAAATTTTTAAAAAAATATATAAAAATATTTTATATTAAAATATTAAATTTTTTATTATATATGGTGTGTGTGTGTGGTGGTTTTGTGTTATAAATATTTAAAAATATATAAATATATATTATAATTATTTAAAATATATATATTTAATATATTTATATATATATATATAATAACTTATTGTTTAAAATTTTTTGCGTGAGGGGGTGGGGGTGTGGTGTGTGGGTGTTTAATATATTATATATTAATTATTATATATTATATAATATTTTATATATAATTTTAATAATATATATTAATAATATTACATAATACATATACATATTATTATATAAAAATAATATTTTAAAATTTTATACAATACATATCATAATATAGTTTATAATATATTAAATTATATTATATATAATTTTAGTATATATAAAACATATACATATACTAATATGTTTTTATATATATATTATATATTATTAATATATAATATATTAAAAATATTATTAAATTAAAATTTTAATAAATAAAAATATATAATTTTATAAAAATAATATAAAAAAAAAGAAATTAATTTATATAAATAATATATAATTATAAAAAATTTTAAATATACATAAATTTTAAATATATAAATTTTATATACATATCTTTAAAAATTTATTTTGTGTGTGCATACATACTAAATAACATAACATAAAATTAAAATTTTAAAATTAAAAAAAAAAAAAATTAAAATAAAATAATTTTTTTTAAAAAGAATTAAAAAAAATAAATATAATAATTTCATATATAATATAATATATATATTAAATAAAATTTAATTTAAAAATATAAACATAAACTGTTTTCAAAACACCTCACCTTCCCCTCATACCCCACTCACACTCACACTCACCTCAAATCACATTCCACCAAATTCCCCTCACACTCACCCACAATTAACTCACAAACACACACCACCTACACAAAACAAAACTACATACACACACCAGATATATATATAAAATATATATATATATATATATATATATATTATTATATATATTTATTATATATATAATATATATTATATTATATTACATTATTTTAAATTATATATAATATTATAATTTTATTTATAATATATATTATATTAATATTGTTCTCTCTTTATTATTTATTTATTTTTAAATATTTTATATATTATATATATATATATATATATAAAATTTTATATTTTAAGTATATGCATTGTATATTATTGTATAATTTATATATATAAATATTATATATAATTTTTTATATTAAATTTTATATATTTAAATTTTATATATATAATTTTATTATATATATTTTAATATTTTACATTTATATATATATATATATATTAATATATATATAAAATACTATATAAAAAAAATATATTTTTTAATTATTATTATAATTTTATTATTATTAATTATTATTAATTTATTTTACTAATTAAAATAAAAAAAAAATTTCTTATTAATAATATATTTTAAATAATATTTTTTTTTTTCTCTCTTCTCCCTCTCCTCTCTCTCTCTCTCTCTCTCTCTCTCTCTCTAATATATATATATAGTATAAAATTTATATATATATATGTTTAATCATATATTATATATATATATATTATATATTAAACATATATTTTTATAATAATTTATTTTTTTTTATATATTTATATATTACTATATCTATACATACTATATTATATATATATATATAATATATTATTATAAATACAACATACTACATACAACATACACACACACAACACAACACACACACACACACACACACACAAACACACATATTAATATATATTATATAAAATATATATATATATATATAAAATTTTTTTTTTTTATTAAAGTGAAGAGATTTTTTTTTTTTTTTTTTTTTTTTTTTAAGTGCCCTGTTCCAAAAGACGTTGCGTCTGGTTTTCCATGACTTTCTTTACTTTGCGGGTTTGGGGCCGTTGCCTTCCCCCCGGGTTTTTTTTTTTTTTTTTTTTTTTTGAGTCCCATCTCTATTTCCCCGGGTTCGGGGCCCGGGGCATGACTTGGGGTGGCTTGGGCCCCCCAGTGGTTGTAGGGTCGAGGGGGGGTTCCTTGCCCAAGGGGAAAAACGCGCCGGCCCCTGACTCGAACCCTCGAAATCAGATGCCGTCGTGATAGTCTTTAGTCCGGCTCTAAACCACACGGCCACCGCGGCCTACTATATTTAATTATATTAAGGGGGTATATATATATATATATATAATATTATATTTTTATTATATATATTATATATTGTATATTACTATATATTATTACATATAATATATATATTATTTTATATTTATTATATTTTAATTATTTTTTATAATTAATATTTTTTATTATATATTATATAATAAATATATAATTTTTTATATATATTTTAAAATTTTATATATATACTATATTTTTTATTTTTAAAACAAAAAAAAAAACATTTTAAATAATATATATATAAATTATATATATATTATATAAATATATATAATATATATTATTATTTATATATTAAATTTTTATTTATAATATATAATTTTTAATATAATTATATATATAATTATATTTTTATAATATAATTTTATATTTTATATTATATATATATATATATATTTTTTTTTTTTTTTTTTTTTGTTTTTTTTATTTATAATAAATTATAATTTATTTAATTAAATAATATATTTTTTTTTTTTTTTGTTTTTTTTTTTTTTTGTTATATGATCCATAATAATAACACAAAAAACAAACAAAAAAAAAAAAAAAAAAAAAAAACAAAAATTAGATATATAATAATAAAAGCCAAACCTTTTATGTATAATACAAATATATATATTATACATAATATATATATTATTATATATATAATATATATATTATATATATATATTTTTATGTATATATATATTAAAACACGATGATAGATAGATAATAGATAGTAGAAAGTATATTAATATATAAATTATTATATATTTTATATAAAAAAAAATATTAATATTATATAATATAATATATATATATATATATATGTATGTATGATTATAATATAATATTATATATATTATATTATAATTAAATATATTTATTAAAATATTTATTTTATTATATATATATATATAATTTTAAAAATATATGTATTGTGTTGTGTGTTTGTGTGTGTGTGTGGTGTGTTTGTGTGTTGGGGATTGTAAACATGCAATAATTTTTTAAAACTTATAATATAATATATATATATAATAATATATATATAATTTTATAAAAATATTATATATATGTAATCCAGTATCAAAATCATACCACACACAGACACACCACACACAAACCCCACCACACACATACACACCCCACACACACACACACACAAACACCACACACACCAATATTATATATTATATATAATATTAATTAAAAAAATTAAAATATTTATATTATATATATTTTTTATATATAAAAAATATATATATATAATTAATATGTATTATATATATTATATATATATTTTAAAATTTTATAATATCATCATAATTATATATAATTATATTATATATATTATATATATATATATACCTATTATATTATATATATATTAAAAAATATATATATATATATATATTAATTAATGTTACACATCCACACAACACACACACACACACCCACACCACCAAACACAAAAACCCCTTAAATTTTATATATTAAAATTTTAATATATATATATATATATAAATTATCTGTGTGTGTGTGGTGTGTGTGTGTGTTGTGTTGTTTATGCGTCCGTGTTTCTCTCTCTCCCCTCTTCCCTCTCTTTTCTCTCTCTCTCTCTCTCTTTATATATATATATTTAAAAATATATATATATATATAATGTGTGTGTATATATATTTTAAAAATATTATATATATATATATTATTTTATATTGTATTATTCACACATCACAGACATATTCACACACCCTTTATCATATCTATATTACTATAGTACAGGACACAGAAAAACACACACAAACCATACACACGTCTGTGTGTGTGGTGTGTATAAAATTTATATATATTATATATTATTATATATATATTAGATGATATATATATATATATAAATTTAATATTAGATATTATAAAATTTTATATATATATATATTATATATATATATATATTATATATTTATACACCCAAAAAGAAAAAACACACACACACACACACCCCACACAACACAACCCCACACACACCACACACGCACATAAATATAATTATAAAATATATTTTATATATATTATTTATATATATATATATATTTTAATTTCAATTATATATATATATATATATATATATTATATATATTATAATAATTTTTATATTAATCATTGATATTACATATATATTATATTTTTTACATATTATTATTTATAATTAATTTATTATTATATATATTAAGGGTGGGGGGGGGTTGTGTGGGTTTTGGTGTGGTTTTGGGGCGGTGTGTGTGGGGCTTTTTCATTTTTTTTTTTGGGGTGGTTGTTTTTGTGTGTGTGTGTGGGTTTTAATGTGGGTTTTTTGTTTTTTTTGTAGTGTCCTTGCGTCAATATTATATATATATATAATTTTTAATTATATTAAAAGTAGAAGAAAAAGATAGATAGATAGAGAGCTATATATATAGAGATATATATATAGAATATACTTTGGGGTTGGGTTTGTGGGTGGGGGGGGGAGGAGCGGGCGGCGCGGACGGGTGAATATAGGATTCATATTTTAGGCAGCACAGTACATCCAGCATACTCGCACAACAGCACACCATACACTACATACCCACATACACCACACACACACAATACACACATACACACCACTGCACTACACACAGCACACGACACACACACGCACTCACACACAGTTATATACTAAATTTATATCTTATTATATTAGCTATTTTATTATGATAGTATCTCATTAGTTCATATATATTCTTTATTGTATTGTATGGTGTGGTGTGTGTGTGTGTTGTGGGGGTGCTGTTGTGCGGGTGGGGTGGGGGGGGGGTGGGGAGGGTGAGGGTTGGGGGGTTTTGTAGTGGGGTGGTGGGGGTGGTGGTGATGGGGTGTCTCGTGTGGGTGGGTGTGTGGGGGGGGGGCGGGGGGGGCGGGTGGTGGCGGGTGGCTGGGAGGGGGGGGGGGGGGGGGGGCGGGGGGGGGGGGGGGGGGGGGGGGGGGGGGGGGGGGGGAGGGCGCGCCGGTTTGTGGGGGGGTGGAGGTATATTATACATGTCAGTATATATCTTCATATATATTTGATATATTTTATAATTTATATAGATATTATATATATATATTATGCTATATAGTTATATATATTATCTAATACTCTACTATGTATATCACGATAGATGTACTTATTATTATTTACATATATACATATATATATACTATGTTATCTACTTATATTATAATATTATAATATATATATAATATATATATATATATATAATATATATGTAGTATAATACACACACACACCCACACACACACACACACACCCGACACAAACACACACTCACATATATATATAATATATATATATTCACGCCTTCTTCATAAAATATTTATATTATTAAAAAATATATTATAAGTCTTATGTGTGTGTGTGTGTGTGTGTCCGTTGTGTGTTGTGTGTGTGTGTGTGTGTGTGTGGGGTGTTGTGTGTGTGTGTTGTGGTGTGTTTGTGTGTGGGATTGTGTGTGTGTGTGTGTATTGTGTGTGGTGTGGTGTGTTGTACTGTGTCGTTAACCCTTACAAGGTGATGCTTACATGATAGAGGTATGGAGATGAGACGCATTAAAGTGTCCTTGCAGTTTGCACGTTACACGTCAAATGATTGGTGTTGGTGAAGGATGATTAAGCGGAGCCGTGCAGAAAACAGCTGGAGGTCAGGCCCGAAACCACTGCTTGGGAGCTTGTATTTATGTACCGCACGAGAAACACTTCGATGATGTCTGGTGGGAGGCTTGATCATGTTACCACTGACGTTGCGAGTAACTAAGGCGCAGAACACGCACTCTAAGACTCGTTGGATGCCTGAGAACGTGATGACGCGGCGGTTTCCGCCGCCTTCTGACGAGAGCGTCTTACTACGGAAGACCCAGAATTATGATGGGAACCGAATGCTTGTGTAACACTATGGCTTGGAGGTAACTCTGCAACATGGTGCCCTTGCGCATTAAGTGAGAAGGCCTTCTGGAACTTTGATGGTTCTAGTTATTAGGTATAATCCTCTTTCACAGAATAGACACGTTATTTGCAGCACATCCTGCAGACGCTAAGCCATATATATAAGGTGTGTGAGCTCCCGAGTGAGACTTGACGTAGGCCGCACGAGCTAATGCCCGACCTGCTCAAGAGCTACCATAAGGGTCGCATGAACTACCAACTTCATTATTACCTGCCTGAGATGCCCTCCTTTTGTTACTTTTATTTTAACAGTGTAATGCTGTAATCTCTTGTCATGTCTTTTATTTTCTAGTAGCGGAGCTGGTCCGTGGTTCATTTTCTCTGAATGTGTTTCTGTTGGAGTGAAAAGTTCGTTTAAGTTATATGGTGTATTTAATTGTATAGCTTTTAAGGAGGGTTTCTAGTTTTTAAGGTTTACTTTTAATTTATTTAGTTTTAATTCATTATTTGTTTAAAGGCTGGCAGGGGAGTTTTTTTTTATAGCTTTGGTTTTGTTATTTTGTCAGTTAATTTGAGTTCTTATTTTCGTTCTTTTTTTTTATAATTAGGTTTTATTTATTTAATTTATTTCTGGAAGTCCTGTCACTCGGTCTGATATATTCCTGAGACTTGCAGTCATGTACTTTAACCTGCTGTCTCTTGGTATAGTGATGGATTATACTCCCCTCTCTCCTTCAGATAAGATGTTTGTGCTCTGAACTTCTAGTCTGTGACAGTTCCTTGAGTTTCCCCTGCGACTGATGGCACCCTCTCCCCTGACTGTCCACGGGGGGCACGACGCCCTACGACCCGAAGTTGGTCATAAGGAGGCCATTCGCCTGAAGCGCACCTGTGTGGGGCATCGGCTCTCACATGTGTGCTGCTCGTCGTTGGCAAGGAAGTGTTAGTGACGCGATGTCTGCTAAACGTCGCGGAGCTTCAGAACTCGGACAGTTCGTAAAATGTCCGGTCCAAGCCTTGAGAGATAGAGTACGTTCACGCTGAAGAGAGGTGAATGCACTGGTGCTACTTCATCAAGTATAGGTCTCTCTGGTATCCCTTCACACTTCTGATCGACTACCTATACGGCTCCAAACTGATGTCCGGGCGAGCAAGTGAGGGAGGGCAACACTCGATTCCTTGCGGCAGGCCTCTAATCGTGTAATAGTTGGTCTAGAAGAGAGTATACAAGGAACTTTAAGCAATAATCACGTCCTCCGCCCTCCTCTGGGCGGGATGGGGACAACTCGCTTAGGTCACGGCGCGTAAAGGGACACAGGGAAGTGATACGAGGAGAATGATACTCCAGTCTCCTGTTATAACTGTATATAAACATCGAAATCACCCACATAAAGAGAAAAGAACAACCGTTGGAAAGAGGGTAAAGTGGAGGAAAAATATATGGCATTCTTTGTAAGTAAACGCACAGAAAGAAGACATTTAACTTTACTCTTCTCCGGTGCAACAAACTGTCTGGCCGTTCAGCCATGCATGAATGCAGCTGTAAAGGGCAGAGTTGTTCATTAGCATTACTTTCGCCGCATTTCGTATTATTTTTGGTGTTTGTGCCGGCGAATGCCTGGGGGTGTTTCTGGAAGCGAGTAAAAATACAGGAGAATTTTGAAGAAATAGTTGGTGCTTTAGATGGGGGCACACACATACATCCTGGACCCATCAATTCTCATGCAGGAGTACTATATATAACTATAAAGAATTCCAATATGCAGCTATATTCTTTCAACCATGCACATTCGGAGAGCGTGGTATAAATATTAATAGGTGTACTATTCTTTCAGCCAGCTGTGCGCAAAATCTCTCTTGTCTTTGACCCTGATTCTTTCTGCTTACCCTTTTCTCTTTGTTGCTGATGAAGGGGATACAGAACTCATTTATAGAGGTAATTTTTCAGAAACTTTTCTAGAAACTTTTCTAGAAAGGCTTTTCCCTGACCTACATTTGATGTTGCTTGTATATTGATTAATAGAGTAGTAACAGTGATGATGATAATATGAAAATGATGAATGGCTGCAATAATGATAATCGAAATGTATCAATATATTTTGAATTAATTCATAGCATCATATTTTGCTGTAAAATATTAGAAATGCTGTGGCCATGAAATTAAAAGTAATTCATTACTAATTACTTTTGAGCGCGCGCGCGCACGCGCGCGTGTCTGTATAATCGTATTAGGGCAAATTATATAGCCAGTCATTTGAAATGAGTACACAAAACTTTCAAATTCAGTTAAAATCTTTGTGACACCCAGGGAACGACGCTTACCAAAAGGGAATGAGGTAACGATAACTATGCAACATCTCTACTGATACTCATCCTTGCTTCAAAAAATGGCTACTGCTCCTGCTTCCCACGAGCAGTTAGGTTAGCATTATATGTATTTGTTATATACCTGAAAAATATACAACGTGCAAATCGGTTTCACTCCATGATGAGTCAGTCGCATATATTCTGAGAACCAATCTGTCTCATTTTTTTAAAGTCTTCTAGGTTGGAAGGACACAGGCAAAAAGAATATTGACTAATATTGATAAACCAGATTTTAATGATATTATAAACAAAAATATGAACGGAAAATTCTTATAAAAGGAGGTAAGAGTTGGATAAAGAGAGCTGCCATATGCTACATGATATTCACCCCTTGTTTGGAAAGTGGCATATCCATAACGGTTTCAAGGATAAAACGGATTACGCGTAGTATAAATATCCAGTCTGCAATCTTCAACTGTATTGGATTTTACAATAAAAATACACAATTAAAAATTATATATAATTACTGTTTTTAAATTCTCCCTCTTTTTATCAAAGGTGTCTGGATTAAGGGAATAGCCTTTTGTCTTCAATTTTAATGTTATTTGTTGCCAAATCACTTTTTTCCCTGGTACTATCAGATACTTGGATTTTATACATTTTGAACGCTTCAATTAGCAGATATGCCCAAGATATAAAGAAAAAAGTAAAATAAATGGTTTTCAAGAATTCATCACAGAAGCAAAGATGAGGAAAATATAACAATAAAATAATTGCAGTGTTCATATACAGATACTAAAAACATATTTATTTACATATTCCTACAAAGAATATGTAAATTAATAATTTTGCTGGGTTGATTCAGTAGTAGATGTTTTTATTTTTTCCAAAACCAATTAAAAGAAAGACATGAAATGCAAAGATTACGATTTTCTTTGGAGGCAGTAGACGTAGAAAACGTGAATTTAGAGACTACATAGGAGAAACTCGTGTATCATTATTATTACTTTTTTTTTTTCATTATTATTTCTATTGTCATTATTTTAATTAATACCACCATTATATCATTATGATACAAGAACTGCTATTATGACAACTACCACTATTATTTCTACTACAAAAATAATCAATTAAAAGGTGACAGTCAATAATGACAGTCAAAAATAACGATAAAAACGATGATAATAACAACAACAACAACAACAACAACAACAACTCCATTATCATAAGACTATTTCATAAATAGACGAATGCTAATGACAACAGTGGAAAGTACAATGGAACCAAGGAAGAAAGAAATGTATAACCGCTAGGTTTTACTACTTCACTGTAATAAGGAAATCAGAAATAGAGCAACAGAAAAACATAAGAATGGGTGCTAAAAATATTTGGTGGATTTTTTTTTTTAATGAAATCTTATCCAAATTCTCTTTATTCTCACTTTTATCTCATATTGTCATGATTAATAGAATTCTGGTATTTATTTTCATTTAAAAATTCC
>NW_023642488.1:20000-24058 GCF_015228065.2 Penaeus monodon | reverse complement strand
TAAAATTTTATTGTTTTTAAATATTATTATTGTTATTATTATCATTATTATTTTTTTTACTGGTAGTATAATTGTAAAAATAATTATTATAACAGTAATAATTACTGTAATAACGATTTTAATTAAAATAATGATATAAATAATTTTTATAAAAACGTTATTATTGTTATTATTTCAGTTATTACTATTATTATTGAAGTTGTTATTAATATAGTTGTAAAAATATATAACTGCAATAATTGCAATAATAATGATAATAATTGCAATAATGATGATAATTGCAATAATGATGATAATGATGATGATAATGATGATGATAACGTAATAATAATGATATCATGATAAAAATGATGAAAATAACGGGGAATTGTGTCCATATATAATAAAAAAAGGTAAAAGAAAGAAAAATTCCAAAAGTCGAAAAGCGGCAAAATCTAGCGAAATATAGCCTTTTGAGAGTAGCCTCCAAAATGACGTTTTTTCCATTCATTTGATGATTTTGGCAATTATTAGGGTAATAATGATAATAAATACCAGAATTCTATTAATCATGACAATAATGATGATAAAAGTGAGAATAAAGAGAATTTGGATAAGATTTCATTAAAAAAAAAAAATCCACCAAATATTTTTAGCACCCATTCTTATGTTTTCTGTTGCTCTATTTTGATTTCCTTATTACAGTGAAGTAGTAAACCTAGCGGTTATACATTTCTTTCTTCCTTGGTTCCATTGTACTTTCCACTGTTGTCATTAGCATTCGTCTATTTATGAAATAGTCTTATGATAATGGAGTTGTTGTTGTTGTTGTTGTTGTTGTTGTTATTATCATCGTTTTTATCGTTATTTTTGACTGTCATTATTGACTGTCACCTTTTAATTGATTATTTTTGTAGTAGAAATAATAGTGGTAGTTGTCATAATAGCAGTTCTTGTATCATAATGATATAATGGTGGTATTAAATTTAAAAAATAAGACAATAGAAATAATAATGAAAAAAAAAAAGTAATAATAATGATACACGAGTTTCTCCTATGTAGTCTCTAAATTCACGTTTTCTACGTCTACTGCCTCCAAAGAAAATCGTAATCTTTGCATTTCATGTCTTTCTTTTAATTGGTTTTGGAAAAAATAAAAACATCTACTACTGAATCAACCCAGCAAAATTATTAATTTACATATTCTTTGTAGGAATATGTAAATAAATATGTTTTTAGTATCTGTATATGAACACTGCAATTATTTTATTGTTATATTTTCCTCATCTTTGCTTCTGTGATGAATTCTTGAAAACCATTTATTTTACTTTTTTCTTTATATCTTGGGCATATCTGCTAATTGAAGCGTTCAAAGGGAAAATAAAATCCAAGTATCTGATAGTACAGGGAAAAAAGTGATTTGGCAACAAATAACATTAAAATTGAAGACAAAAGGCTATTCCCTTAATCCAGACACCTTTGATAAAAAGAGGGAGAATTTAAAAACAGTAATTATATATAATTTTTAATTGTGTATTTTTATTGTAAAATCCAATACAGTTGAAGATTGCAGACTGGATATTTATACTACGCGTAATCCGTTTTATCCTTGAAACCGTTATGGATATGCCACTTTCCAAACAAGGGGTGAATATCATGTAGCATATGGCAGCTCTCTTTATCCAACTCTTACCTCCTTTTATAAGAATTTTCCGTTCATATTTTTGTTTATAATATCATTAAAATCTGGTTTATCAAATATTAGTCAATATTCTTTTTGCCTGTGTCCTTCCAACCTAGAAGACTTTAAAAAAATGAGACAGATTGGTTCTCAGAATATATGCGACTGACTCATCATGGAGTGAAACCGATTTGCACGTTGTATATTTTTCAGGTATATAACAAATACATATAATGCTAACCTAACTGCTCGTGGGAAGCAGGGCAGTAGCCCTTTTTGAACCCCAAGGATGAAGTATCAGTAGAGATGTTGCATAGTTATCGTTACCTCATTCCCTTTTGGTAAGCGTCGTTCCCTGGGTGTCACAAAGATTTTAACTGAATTTGAAAGTTTTGTGTACTCATTTCAAATGACTGGCTATATAATTTGCCCTAATACGAGTATACAGACACGCGCGCGTGCGCGCGCGCGCTCAAAGTAATAGTAACTAGAATACTTTTTAATTTCATGGCACAGCATTTCAAATTTTACAGCAAAATATGATGTATGGAATTAATTCAAAATATATTGATACATTTCTGATTATCATTATTGCAACCATTATCATTTTCATTATTACTATCATCATTGTTACTACTACTATTATCAATATACAATCAACCATCAAATGTAGGGTCAGGGAAAAGCCTTTCTAGAAAGTTTCTAGAAAGTTTTCTGGAACACTTACCTCTATAATGAGTTCTGTATCACCTTCATCAGCAACAAAGAGAAAAGGGTAAGCAGAAGAATCAGGGTCAAAGACAAGAGAGATTTTGCGCAACAGCGGCTGAAAAGAATAGTACACCTATTAATATTTATACCAAAGCTCTCCGAATGTTCATGGTTGAAAGAATATAGCTGCATACTTGGCAATTCTTTATAGTTTATATAGTACTCCTTGCATGAGATGAGGGTTCCAGGTATGTGTGTGTGCCCCATCTAAAGCACCAACTATTTCTTCAAATTCTCCTACGTATTTACTCGGCTTTCCAGAAACACCCCATGGCATTTCGCGGCAGCATAACACCAAAAATAATACGAAATGCTGCGATATAGTAATGCTAATTGACAACTCTGCCCTTACAGCTGCATTCATGCATTGCCTGGAACGGCCAGACAGTTTTTGTTTCACCGGGAAAGAGTAAAGTTAATGTCTTCCTTCTCTGCTGGTTTCCTTACATAAGGAATGCCATTTATTTTTTCTTCCCTTTACCTCTTTCAGGGTTGTTTCTTTTCTCTTTTGTTGTATTCCGATGTTTTTTCAGTTACAGAGATTGGAGTTCATTTTTCTCCTTTTTCCCTTCCCTGTGTCTTTTACGCGGCTGGGATAAGGGGTTTTTTCTCCCCACTCCCCGGCAGAGGTGTGGATGAACGTTTTTTTTTGCTTTCAATTCCTTCCTCTCTTCTAGCCCCCTCTATTACATATTTTTATTGCCTGAGCAAGGACATCGAGTTTTCCCTCCCTCTTCCTCGCCCGTGCTCAGTTTGGAGGCGTATGGTTCATCAGGGGTGAAGGGTACTGATTACTGTGAACACCAAGGCTTCAACCCTTTTCAGCGTTGCGACTTATTCTTCAGGTTGGAGGGACATTTTACGAACTGTCCGAGTCTGAGCTCTCGCGACTTTAGCAGGGATACATCGCGTCCACTACAACTCCCTTTGCCAACCGAGCGGCCAGCACAACTGTGAGCGAGAGGCCCCAACAGGTGGCGTTCCAGGCGAAGGCCTCCTTATCCAAACTTCCGGGTCGTCGGGCGTGTGCCCACCTTGACGTCAGGGGGAGGTGCTCAGGTCGAGGGAAACTCAAGGAACTGTCAACAGACTAGAAGTTCAGAGCACAAAAATCTTATCTGAAAGGAGAGAGGGTGAGTATATCCATCCTTTACAAGAGACAGCAGGTAAGTACATGACTGCAAGTCTCAGGAATATATAGAACGAGTGACCACGACTTCCAGAAAATAAATAAATAAATAAAACATAATTATAAAAAAAATAAGAACGAAAATTAAGAAACTTCAAATTAAACTGCAAACTAAACAAACCCAAAGCTTAAAACCAAAACTCGAAAAGGCTTTAAACTAAATTAAACTTAAACTAAATAACTTAAAAGTAAAACCTTAAACTAAGAAACCCTACCTTAAAGCTATACTTAAATACACATATAACTTAAAACGGAACTTTTCAACTAACAGAACATTCCAGAAAAATAAACACGGCCAGTCCCTACTAGAAAAATAAAAGCATGACAAGATTACAGCATTACATGTTAAAAAATAAAAGTAAAAAAAGGAGGGATCTCAGGCAGGTAACTACTGAAGTGGTAGTTCAGCGACCCTCTGGTAGCTTTTGGGCAGGTCGG
>NW_023642488.1:0-10000 GCF_015228065.2 Penaeus monodon | reverse complement strand
ACTCTGCAACATGGTGCCCTTGCAGCATTAGTGAAAGCCTTCTGGACTTTTGATGGTTATAGTAAGGTATAATCTCTTTCCAGAAAGACACGTTATTGCAGCCATCCTGCGACCCTAAGCAATATATAAAGGATTGTGTGAGCTACCGAGTGAGACTGACGTAGGCCGCACCACCGATCTATGCCCGACTGCCCAAAAGCTACCAGAGGGTCGCTTGAACGTACCACTTCAGTAGTTACGCCTGGATTCCTCCTTTTTTTAACTTTTATTTTTTAACATGTAATGCTGTAATCTTGTCATGCTTTTTATTTTTCTAGTAGGGACTGCCGTGTTTTATTTTTCTGGAATGTTCTGTTAGTTGAAAAGTTCCGTTTTAAAGTTATATGTGTATTTAGTATTAGCTTTAATGTAGGTTTTCTTAGTTTAAGGTTTTCTTTTACGTTATTTATTTTTTAAGTTCATTTAATTTAGTTTAAAAAAAGCCTTTTCGAGTTTTTGGTTTACGCTTTGGGGGTTTTGTTAGTTTGCAGTTTAATTTGAAGTTCTTAATTTTTTCGTTCTTATTTTTTTTTATACATTATGTTTTTATTTATTTATTTATTTCTGGAAGTCGTGGTCAACTCGTTCTATTATTTCCTGAGAACTTGGCAGTCATGTACTACCTGCTGTCTCTTGTACGGATGGATATCTCACCCCTCTCTCCTTTCAGTATAAGATTTTTTGTGCTCTGAACCTTCTAGTCTGTTGACAGTTCCTTGAGTTTCCCCTCGACCTGAGCACCTCCTCCCCTGACCTTCAAGGTGGGCACGAGCCCGACGACCCGAAGTTGGATAAGGGAGCCTTCGCCTGGAACCGCCCCACCTGTTGGGGCTCTCGCTCACAGTTGTGCTGGCCGCTCGGTTGGCAAAAAGGGAGTTTGTAGTGGACGCGATGTATCCCTGCTAAAGTCGCGAGAGCTCAGACTCGGAACAGTTCGTAAATGTTCCCGTCCAACCTGAAGATAAGTCGTCCAACGCTGCAAAAGGTTGAAGCCCTTGGTGTTTCACAGTAATCAGTACCCTTCACTCCTGATGAACCATACGCCTCCAAACTGAGCACGGGCGAGTGGGGGAAAAAGGGAAGGGAGGGCAAACTCGATGTCCTTGCTCAGGCCTCAAATCGTTAAGAGAGTGGGCTAGAAGAGAGGAAGGAATTGAAAGCAAAAAACAACGTTCATCCCCCCTCTGACCCCTCTGCCGGGGAGTGGTGAGAAAACCGCTTATTACGCGGCGTAAAAGGACACAGGGAAGGGAAGAGGAGAAAAATGAACTCCAATCTTCTGTAACTGAAAAACAATCGGAATACAAGCAAAAGAGAAAAAACAACCCGTGAAAGAGGGTAAAGGGAAGAAATAAATTTGCATTCCTTATGTAAGGAAACCAGAGAGAAGGAAGACGATTAACTTTTACTCCTTTCCCGGTGAAACAAAACTGTCTGGCCGTTTTCCAGGCAATGCATGAATGCAGCTGTACAGGGCAGAGTTTTCCATTAGCATACTATATCGCAGCATTTCGTATTATTTTTTGGTTGTTATGCGCCGCTAAATGCCATGGGTGTTTCTGGAACGCCGAGTAAATACTTAGGATAATTTGGAAGAAATAGTTTTGTGCTTTAGATGGGGCACACACACATACCTGGACCATCAATCTCATGCAAGGAGTACTATATAAACTATAAAGAATTGCCAAGTATGCAGCTATATTCTTTCAACCATGAACATTCGGAGAGCTTTGGTATAAATATTAATAGGTGTACTATTCTTTTCAGCCGCTGTTGCGCAAAATCTCTCTTGTCTTTGACCCTGATTCTTCTGCTTACCCTTTTCTCTTTGTTGCTGATGAAGGTGATACAGAACTCTTATAGAGGTAAAGTGTTTTCCAGAAAACTTTCTAGAACTTTCTTAGAAAGGCTTTTTCCCTGACCCTACATTTGATGGTTATTGTATATTGATAATATTAATTAGGTAACAATGTGATAGTAATAATGAAAATGATAATGGTTGCAATAATGGAGAATCAGAAATGTATCAATATATTTTTGATTAATTCCATACATCATATTTTGCTGTAAAATTTGAAATGCTGTGCCCATGAAATTAAAAAGTATCTGTTACTATTACTTTTGAGCGCGCGCGCGCACGCGCGCGTGTCCTGTATACTCGTATTAGGTGGGCAAATTATATAGCCAGTCATTTGAAATGAGTAGCACAAACTTTCAATTCAAGTTAAAATCTTTGTGACACCCAGGGAACGACGCTTACCAAAAGGGAATGAGGTAACGATAACTATGCCATCTCTACTTACTTCATCCTTGGTTCAAACAATGTCTTACTGCTCCCGCTTCCCACGAGCAGTTTAGGTTAGCATTATATGTATTTTGTTATATACCTGAAAAATATACCACGTGCAAACGGTTTCACTCCATGATAGTCAGTCCCATATTTCTGAGAACCAATCTGTCTCATTTTTTTAAAGTCTTCTAGGTTGGAAGGACACAGGCAAAAGAATATTGACTAATATTTGATAACCAGATTTTAAATGATATATATAAACAAAAATGGAACGGACAATTCTTATCAAAGGAGGTAAGAGTTTGGATTAAAGAGAGCTGCCCATATGCTACATGATATTCACCCCTGTTTGGAAAGTGGCATATCCATTAACGGTTTTCAAGGATAAAACGGATTAACGCGTAGTATAAATATCCAGTCTGCAATCTTCAACTGTATTGGCTTTTACAATAAAAATACACAATAAAAATTATATATATTACTGTTTTTAATTCTCCCTCCTTTTTTATCAAAGGTGTCCCTGGATTAATGAATAGCTTTTGTCTTCAATTTTATGTTTTTGTTGCGCAAATCACTTATTATCCCTGGTACTATCGATACTTGATTTGTATACATTTTGAAACGCTTCAATGTAGCAGATATGGACCAAGATATAAAGAAAAAGTAAAATAAATGGTTTTCAAGAAGTCATCACAGAAGCAAAGTGAGGAAAATATAACAATAATAATTGCAGTGTTCATATACAATACTAAAAACATATTTATTTAACATATTCCTACAAAGAAATATTTTAAATTAATAATTTTGGCTGGGTTGATTCAGTAGTAGAATGTTTTTATTTTTTCCAAAACCCAATTAAAAGAAAACATGAAGATCAAAGATTACGATTTTCTTTTGGAGGCCTATACGTAGAAAACGTGAATTTAGAGACTACATAGGAGAAACCTCTGTTATCATTAATTATTATACTTTTTTTTTTTTTCATTATTATTTCTATTGTCATTATTTTAATTAATACCACTCATTATATCATTATGATACAAGACTGCTATTATACAACTACCACTATTATTTCTACTACAAAAATAATCAATTAAAGGTGGACAGGCATATGACAGTCCAAAATAACGAAAACGTGATATAACAACAACAACAACAACAACACAACAACTCCATTATCAGAAGACGTTTTTTCAAAATAGACCGATGCTAATGACAACAGTGGAAAGTACAATGGAACCAAGGAAGAAAGAAATGTATAACCGCTAGGTTTTACTACTTCACTGTAATAGAAATCAGAAATAGAGCAACAGAAAAACATAAGATGGGTGCTAAAATATTGGTGGATGTTTTTTTTTTTTAATGCAATCTTATCCAAATTCTCTTTTATTCTCACTTTTATTTATCATCATTATTGTCATGATTAATAGAATTCTGGTATTTATTATCATTATTACCCTAATAATTTGCAAAATCATCAAATGAATGGAAAAAACTCATTTTGGAGGCTACCTCTCACCAGGCTATATTTCGCTAGATTTTTGCCGCTTTTTTCGACTTTTGGAATTTTTCTTTCTTTATTAAACCTTTTTTTATATATATGGACACAATTCCCTGTTATTATCATCATTATTATCATGATTACTCATTATTATGTATCGTTGGTATCATCATCATTATCATCAGCATTATCATCATTATTAGCAATTATCATCATTATTGCAATTTTATCATTATTATTGCAATTATTGCAGTTATAGATTTTTAACAACTATATTAATAAACAACTTCAATCAATAATAGTAATAACTGAAATAATACAATAATCACGTTTTTATAAAAATTATTTATATCATTTTGTTAATTAAAATCGTTATTACAGTAATTATTACTGTTTATAAATAATTAATTTTTACAATTCTACTACAGCGGTAAAAAAATAATAATGATAATATCACATAATAATATTAATAACAATATTATAAAACGATTAGTAATTTTATTATACTTATTATTTTATTGTTATTATTACAGTTATAATATATTGTTTTGGCAATAATACTAGTAATTAAGATAGTAGTAATAATAATAATAATAATAATAAAAGATATATCATAAAATATTATTATTATTAATAGTAATAATAATAATAATAACGATAATAATGATAATAATACATTATAAATATTAATATAATGCTACGCCAGTGGGATCTTTGTCTCTGTGCGAAACATGTGTTAACATTAAGAGACCTGAGCCATGGGTCTTGTCTGGCAACAGTGCTGTGAAGCGGAGGAGCGGAGGAACAAGCCGGAGGACGAGGTGGTGGCTGCCCTGTGAAGACCTTGCTGTGTGCCCTTGTGACCTGATAAACTTTTGTTGCCCTGTTATAAGCTGTATCGTGCGTTGACTGCTGGTTTCCCCCCTGTATTGTGCCTATAGAAAAGTGTACGGGTAAATAACTTGTGTAAATAAAGGAAAGACTGTCATTTTGTGTTTACTTCGTGCCCTGCCTCGCCACTTGGCGTTTCCCCCTCTGGTGTTCTGGGACGCTGTGGTGCTCGGTGCCTCTTGGAGCTGTTCAGTGTTCACGACCCTGATGATAGCACGCCGTCTGCCTAGCCTGCCTTGTGTTGGTGGCAGAGAGACGAGGCGGTCGGCGTAACAAATGGTGTCAGGAGTGGGATTTGTGATATTTGAATCAGTGAGACGCGCCGATTTATCATGTCGTCCAAAGATGGCGGCAGCCATGAGGGAGAGGAGGCTATGACTGAGGCAGGCACGAGTGAGGTGAAGCCGAGCCAGATGGACCTGATCACTGCCATGCTGGCCGGTATGAGGGAGGAAATGGCACAAAGGGCAGAAGAGCAGGCACAGAGCACGCGAGCGTGCACCATCTCGTCGAGATGCAGGCAAGGAAGGCAACAGTTCTGCCAACTTGTTGAGGTGCTACAGAGCAATCTCGCATCTGTGAAGATGGAAACTCAGCAGTACACCGACAAGGCCTGCAACAGCGTGAAGAGTGAACTGATGGAGGAGGTGCAGACTCTGAAGGGCGAGGTTCAGGGCCTGAGGGAGGAAGTGAAGGAGAAAGGCGGCGTCACGAGGTAGTAACGTTGCAAGCAGAGAAGGCAGACGAGGTTCTGGCAACAGATGCCAGAGTGTCAGATTTACTGGGGTCTGCCTGGGGTCTGTGGCAGGAAACCCCCGGGCCTCGCAGCGTCGTGTCGCAGCCAGTGGTCGCTGCAGAAGGCTGGGGACCCATCGGAACCGCCCCCTTGGGTATGGGTGGCGAAAACTCGGACCGGTCAACCCGCCTCGTTGCCTCCTCACCCCCTTCCTCCCCCAGGTGTGTTAGTTCACGGCACGCGTTCTCCACCCTGCGCCCCTCGGCCTCCAGACATTCTGTGAAGGGGTAAGCCACTGAGTACGACGGGAAGGTGGCCTGGGAGGCATATGTTGCCCAATTTGAAATGCTGGCATCTGCCCAGGGCTGGAGCCAGGAAGAAAGGCCCTGCAGCTGGTAAAAAGCGCTAAGGGGCCCCCCGGTGGAAGTGTTGGGGCATCTGCCCGCATCCAACAGCCTCTTACACCACGTGGCGAGGCTTTGAAACGCCGTTTCGGGCACCACCACCAGGGCCCAGGTATATCGGGCCCACTTGGGAAAAAGCGGACTCGTGAGCGTGGCGAGACACTGTCCCCGCTGGCGCAGGATTGGAGGCGTGGGAAAGGGGGTCGTACCCTGCGCTGCGGAAGAGATGATCGTGGTCCTGGCCCGTGATTTTTTTTTGAGCTTTACAGGACCGCAGCTGCAAATCTACGTCAAGCAGGCACACCCTGAGGACCTGCAGGTGGCGCTGGCGAGGGCCTTGGAGTTCGAGGGCCCTTTCCCGAAGGGAACGAGTGGCCCAGGGCAGCTGCTCAGCCCCCCCGTGACCTCCGGGCCGGAAGGCTAAAATGGAGAAAATAGCATGAGGAAGGTGAGCCCGAAACTTTCCAAGGCTTGTGTTGGGCTGCGGAGAGGTAGGGCACAGAGTAGTCAGTGTCAGAGGGAGCGGAGAACCGTCTCTCAACCGGACGGATTCTGATGCCTTTTCCCGCAGTGCTGCAAGGGGCTGTGGCAAAGGTATGGTCACCATCCGAGCGCATGTCCTAAGGCTAAGGAAGTGGTACAGGGGAAAAGGCTGGAGGGAAAGGGGGGCCCAAACCCAGCGTCCTCGGTCCCGGGCCCCGACTTGGGTAAGCTGCCGTGAGAACCAGCACGATGCAGGTGGAGGGGTCAATAGATGGGAAGCCATGCCGCCTGACAGTGGACACTGGGGCTGAGAAGACCCTAGTGCGGCCTAGATATATGTGGCCATATGCGACTTCCAGATGCACCACAGAGACTGTGTGGTGTCAACGGGGCATTGTGTGCAGCTCAAGGGGCCAGTGGAGGCTGTATTGGCGGTGGGCAGCACGGTGCAGCGGCTGCCAGTGTATGTGGCCGATTGGAGGAGCACTGCTAGCTGGCCCCGACTACCCTGACGGAGAGTAAGGGTGTGTCGACCTTGGATCGGAAGCTGGTGAGGGTGCACGGTGAAGATGTGCCCTTGCTTCCAGAGGTCGGCGTCTGCAGAGGTAGAGGTACGGCTGAGGACTGCACCTTTTTTTTGCCCCCAGGAAGCAGAGCTAGAATCCGGTGTCGACTGTCAAGAATGATGTGTGAATGTAGAGGGCCTCATGGAGCCATCAAAACCTGCAAGCTGGCTGATGGCGTAGCGGTTGGGCGGAAGCCTTGTTGGGACAAGGGGAGGGTTAGTTAGTTTACAGTGTGGTAGCTAACTTCTCCAATAAGGACCTGAAGGGCCAGCTGGTGCAAAAGCTGGCGCACTTGTAAGGAAGTGGAGATCCAGAAGAGACGTAGGGAGCGAGGAGTTGTTGGTTGTGGCCGTTGCCTGACTTCTTTTTTACTCGAGGACTTGCGCCACCGGCTGTGGCGTTACCATGGGCCAGGAAGTTACTCTGGGCCATGGTCGAGAAAGAAGATGACGTTAGCCCCAATAGCGGCGATGAGGACGTGGCAGACGCTGACCGAGATGAGGACGAGAATTGGACGGTGAGGGCGACGGAGATGCAGCAGACGTCAATGGTGACCCATGAGCAGGTCTTGGGGACGGAGATACCCTATGTGGTACCACCTGCCAATCTACCACTGCTCCACACCTCCTCAGGAGGAGCCCCAGCGAGAGCGGAAGAAAAAGCCGTGCTGGATGAGAGATTTTTGTTGTTCTGAGAACTGATTTTATTAATTTTTTAGGTGTTGGTTAAGGTTTACGATATGTCAGAGGCAGACGGGCCGGTCTGCTGATAGGGGGGTTGGATAGTGCTACGCCAGTTGGTCTTTGTCTCTGTTCGAAACATGTTTTTGCATGAAGGGACCTGGGCAAACATGAGGCAGATGGCTGTGAGCGAAAGGAGCGGGGGAACAAGCCTAGAGAGAAGACGCGGTTGGGTGCTGCTCCTTTTGAAGACCTTCGTGGTGCCCCGTGACCTAATATTTGTTTGTGGATGCCCTGTTATAAGCTGTATTGTACTGTGTGACATGTTGGTTTCCCCCTGTATGTGCCTATAGAAAAGTGTATGGTAAAAACTTGTGGAAATAAAGGAAAGACTTTCATTTTGTGTTTACTTCGTGCCCTGCCTCGCAACTTTGGCGTTTCCTCTCTTGGTGTTTGGGACGCTGTGGTGCTCTGGTGGCCTCTCTTCTTACGGAGCTGTTCAGTGTTCACGACACCTTGTGGATAGCACGCCGTCTGCCTAGCCTGCCTTGTGTTGTGGCAGAGAGACGAGGCGGTCGGCGTAACAATACTATTGTAAGAAGAGAGAGGGAGAGAGAGAGAGTGGGAGAGAGAGAGAGAGAGAGAGAGGTGACAACTGGAATTAGAAAAAAAAAAAAAAAAACATGATGCAGGGACAAACGATGACGTGGAAGATGCTGAATGTGGCTAATGGCAAGTATGAAAGTGTCCAATGAGAACGAAAAATTTTTTCGTCTTAAAAAAAGGGCCCATGGGCGGCCAAAGGCAAGTTTTTTTTTAAAAGGGGAAATGGTCACATAGGGAGGGGGCATATGTCCGGCGCAAAAAACCTTTTTCCGCCGGGGGGGTGTTATAGAAAAAAAAAATAGGGAAATGAAAAAAGACAATTTTTATTTTTTTTTTCTGTAATTGTGCGAATGTAAACTATCTAGGGGGGCAATAAAAGCTACTCAAAGACGGCCACCACATCTGATACAGATAAAAAGGGCATATATAGACCTAAAAAAATGGAAAAAACCCAGGTCTGCAAAAATTTAAAGAAATATCTACTGCTCAGATACAGGAAAGGGTGCTCACTCACTTTTGAGACGTATTAGAGCCCCACGTTTTAAATTTCATAGAGCAGTAGTTTTCAATTTTTTTTAGTATGACGGCCACAAAAAAAACAATTAATTTTTTTTGCGGCACATTTGACCTCTTCCATATATACAGTAATATATATATATATATATATATTAATATATATAAATATATAAAAATTAATATAATATATAAATATATACATAGTGTGGTGTGTTCTGTCTTTGTCACAGATCTAATGTTTTTGTGTCGTGTAAAGAGTCAGTGCCGTTTTAATTTTGTAAAATTATTTGCAATTCAGATTTGGGTAATGGCCATATAAAAATTTTTGTGGCTTTAATATGTGTAAATTGACTTGCTGATCCCTTTTTGAATATATGAAAAATTTCTCCCCCCCCAGATTCATACAGCACGCAAAGATGGGAAACACTGCACTGAGGGGGGGAAAAACTCTGAATTTACTCCTTTCATGACCTCTTCCTTGGGAGTTTGAGTCAAGTGAATTATTGGTTAATAGCGGCCTTAAGCTGGTACTGAAATTTCAACACTTGCATGAGTAGAGCTACCATCTAAGTTAACTTTTAAAAAATACCGCGAAAATTGCACGTGTGGGCTTTTGGAAATTTTTCATGGCGCCTTTTGCAAAAGGCCCTTATGCCGGGTCATGGGCCAGTTGTCCCCTGAGACAAACCTATTACACACAGCACTGGCCCTCGCCAATTAGGCTACAGAACTCTTTAAAATCAATCTCTGGTTTGTTCCACCCAGGGTGGAGGAACCTCTGGGCACATTTAATACTGATTTTATTAATTTGGAAAAATCCCTGAAGAAAACATAAAAAGCAGGGAAGATATAGATTAGAAACTTTTATTTCGTCAATGGAATGAATATGTTTATGAGGAAATGAAAAATACCGTATACCAAGAAAACCCCTAAAAAAAAAAAATTTAAAAAATAAAACATGACTACTAAATATGTTTTCACAAAAAAAAATAAGTGCAGCATGGATTGAGTATACAGGAATGAATGAGATTAAAAGCGATTGAAAACCCCAAAAACTACCTAAAAATCCGATTCGAGTTACAAAACCCCGCCCTCGCCACAAAAACAAGAGTTCACGAACGCTCCAGACGACCCGAGGGTAGGGTACAAAAAATGTCATACCCAGGATGGGGAAGACCGATCTTTTTCGGCCTAAAAATTTTTTACTTAAGCGCCCCTTTCTGGTATCCCCGTCAGTCTCGGATGAGCAAAAAGTCCAAAGGGCAAGATTTGTTTTGAAAGATGGATG
>NW_023642487.1:0-5000 GCF_015228065.2 Penaeus monodon | reverse complement strand
AACACCACCACACACACACACACAACAAATAAATATATTTTTTATTAATAATTAATAATATATAATATATTAATAAAATATATAAAAAATATATAATAATATGTGGTGTGTGGTTTGTGTGGTGGGGTTTGTGAGTTGGTTGGGTGTGGGTGGTGGTTGGGTTGTGTGTGGTGGGTGTGTGTTGGGGGTGTGTGATGTTTGTTGTATGTAGAGTATGATGTATGACTATGTAGTATGTATGAGTGTGGGTTGGGATGTGTGTGTGTAGAAATGTATATGCAACAAAACACACAAAGCACACACACCAAAACATTTAAAAACCAAAATACAACAAAACAACATACTACAAAACAAAAACACACCACACACACAACACAAACACAAAAACCCCACAAACACACCACAACACAACCCACACACCAACACAACACACACACCACACACCACACAAACATAAAATTAATTATTTTAAAATTTTAAAAAATATATATATATATAATATTATTGAATTTTAATAATATAAAAATTAAAATTATATAAAATAAAATATTACACAATATTAATCTCCGCTCCCTCCGCTCTCTCTTCCCCTTGTCTCCCCTCTCCCTCTCTCTCTTCACACCAACACACACACCCCACACCACAACACACACACACACACACACAACAAAAAATATAATAATATAATAAAATAATTTTAAATATATTATATATATATATTTTTAATAACGTATTATTTAAAATATATAATTTTTAAAATATATATTAATTATATATATATAATAAAATAATAATTAAAACGTATGTGTGTGTGTGTGAAAAGTGGGTTTCGTGTTTTTTCTGTCTCTATTGTATGTATGTGGTTCACACACACACACACACCACACACACCACCACACACACACAACACACCAAAAAATTTTAAAATATAATAATATAATTATATTATAATTAATATTTATTTAAAATATATAAATATAATTTTTAATTTTACATACCTATGAATATGTGTGTGTATAAAATATATATAAATATAATATATATATATAAATATTTATATATATAGATAAGGTATGAAGAGAATGAATATTTCACAATACAAGAGATGATTTCAGGTTTTCTGTCAGCTCACCCTGTATAATTTTTATGAATTTTTTTAATGTATTTTTTTGACGAAGACACAGTCGAAACCGGTAAAATACATTTTGTATTGTGAAGATTTTCTTTTTCTTTCATACCTTATCAAATTTTTGCAATATGAATACTTTCAATATATATATATTTATATATATATATATATATATATAATATATATATATATGTTTGGTGTGTTGTGTGTGTGTTGGGTTTGTGGCGGTGTGTGTTTGGTGGTGTGTGGGTTTGTGTTTTTGGGGTGTTTTTCTGTGTGTGTGTGTGGTGTGTGTACCTGTGTTGGGGTGGTGTTAGTTGTGTGTGTGTATGGGTGTGGTGTGTTTTTTTGGGGTGGGGGGTATGTGTATTACATATAGAAAAATAATGTAAAATATATTCTATAATACATATATATAACATATAAACAAAACACCACATGACACACATGAGTGTGTGTTTAAATATGTCCTTATCTCTTCTCTTTCTCTCTCTCTCTCTCTATCTTTATCTCTTTTATCTCTCCCCTTTAGTTTGGGGTGTGTGTGGGTGTAGTGGTGTGTGGTATTGGTGTGATGTATATATATATTTATATAAAAAATATTATGTATAATAACATATATATATAAATATATATATATATATATATATACATATACACAATAATATAAACACATACACACAATGACACACATGATGTGTTTTTTACATGATGTCCTTCTCTCCTCTCACGCTTCTTCCCCCCTCTTTTTCCTTTGTCCCCTCTCCCCTCTCTCTCCTCTCTCATATAATATAATAAGGAATTAACATAATATTTTTAAATACATATATATAATAATTTATGTTATATATAATATATTAAATATATAATTATATAATATTCTGTGATCTCTCTCTCTCTCTCTCCTCCTCTCTCTCTTCTCTCTCTTCTCCTCTCAATAAATTAATAATATATAATTATATATATATTTTACATATTTATTATATATATATATAATATATATGTATTATATGTATATATATGTAATTTATATATATGTTATATATAGTATATATTAACTATAATAAATATTATATATATATATATATATGTGTGGGGTGTGTGTGGTGTTGTGTGTGTTTTGTGTGTGTTGTTTTTTTTTTTATTGCGTGTGTGTGTGTATGTTTTTTTCTATCTATATATATATATAATAATAAATAAATAATATTTTAAAATAATATATATATATTATATATATTTTAATATAATATATATATGTGTGTGTTGTGTGGTGTTGTGTGTTGTGTGTGTGTGTGTTTTTGGTTGTGGGGTTGTGTGTGTGTGGGTGTTATAATTATGGGTATGTGTTTTTTGTGGGTTTTGTATGTATTAAAATATACAAAAAAATATAATAATTATTATATATATATATATATTATAATATAATAATATTATATATATATATATATTTTACTATCCACTTGCACGTGTGGTATGTGTGGTGTGTGTGTGAATTGTGTGTTTTATTTTTGTGTATGAGGGTTTGTGTGGTGTGTTACATATATAAAACACAAAAAACAAGAGAAAGAGATAGAAAGACTAGTGTGTGTGGGGTTGTGGGGTGGGGTTATAAATATATATATATATATATATAATAATAAACATAATGTAATTTTAACAATGAAAAATATATTATATATATATTATATAATATATATATAATATATTATATAATATATATTATATATAATGTAATATGTAAACAACACACACGAGACAAAAATAATTATGTATATATATATAAAATATATAATTAATATATATATATAATATTATAGAGAGAGAGAGAGGGGAGAAGAAGAGAGAGAGAGAGAAGAAGAGATTATGTATGTAAGTAGTGTATGTTTTAATATATAATATATATATATATAAAGTATAATAAAATATATATGGTGTGTGTGTGTGTGTGTGTGTGTGTGTGGTGTGTGTTTGTATGTGGGGTAGTGTGTGTGTGTGTGTAGTGGGTGTGTGTGTGTATGGCATGTGTGTGTAGTGGTGGTATTTTGGGGTGTTTTTTTTCATAATATAAATATATGAAGGGCATTTATATATACAGACTCATGATTTTAAAAAATTATATATTATATACACTAAATTACAATGCATTTTTTACATAATAATATAATAAAA
This sequence comes from Penaeus monodon, assembly GCF_015228065.2. NCBI lineage: Eukaryota > Metazoa > Arthropoda > Malacostraca > Decapoda > Penaeidae > Penaeus > Penaeus monodon. The sequence continues at coordinate 1,702 of NW_023642487.1, read as the reverse complement.
TAATATTATAATATATATATTATAAAAATAATACATATAATTACTATATATACAAACATTTAAAAATATATAAAATATATAAAATTATATATATAATATATATATATATATAATATATGTAGATAAGTAAATATTACCTATATCCATTTTTAATAATATATATATTAATATATAATATATAATATATATATGTATATATATATATGTGTGGTGGGTGTGTGGGTGTGTGGGGGGTGGTGTGTGTGTACATATATCTATTATTATCTACTATTTCTTTTAATATATATAAATATATAATATATATATAATTTTAATATATATATACACTTCAGCACCCAACACCAGAACCATTGATGCAATTGGGAAAATAATGGTTCAATAACATCAGCTTTGTCCGTAAGGTAATGCTCGTTCTTCCAGGGGGTTTTGAGGAATTTGTGGCGTTTTGGAAAATGGAAATTCTTCTAGAGAGAGATACAATGAGTATTTATATATATAAAATATATATAAAACATACACATAGTGGTGATGGTGTGTGATGATGAAAGAGTGATAGTGAGTTTATGATGGTGATGAGATGGTGTGTAAGTGACAATGATGGTTTATGGAAACACAAAATGACAGTCTTTCCTTTATTCACACAAGTTATTTCCCCTACACTTTTATAGGCACAATACGGGGGGGGAAACCCCAGCAGTCACACAGCAAAAACAGCTTAAACAGGGCAAACCAGTTATCTCAGGTCAAAGGGCCACACCCCAGGTCTTCACAGGAGCAGCACCCAACTGGTTCCCCGGCTTGTTCCTCCGCCCCCCCGCTCACAGCCAGCGCGTCGTTTTCCCAGGTCCCTTTATGTAACACGCCCCGGTCATCCCTTTTTAGTTAAAAAGTTTCGCACAGAGACAAAGACCCACTGGCGTAGCAATAAATCATCATGTCTCAATAAAGGCATGTCTGTTTAGAGCCGTGGAACCCCTCCCCCCATCCTTTGCCCCTCAACTCGATCTTACGCTTTTCTTTCCCACTTTTACCACGAAACCACAAATATCTTTGATGTTGTCGCTCAGTCTTTTCTTCGGTTTGCCTCTTCCTCTGTTTCCTTACCATCCCTGTCAGCAAGTTTTTTCAATATTTTTTTTTACAATAACCAAAAACTTTTAAATTTTTTTTGTTTAAGAGTCCCAAAAGCCGGGCTTTTTAATTTATTTATCCCAGCACTTTATCATTCTTTTTTTCTCTGTCAGGTAATACGAGTTCGTCTATAACACCATATTTTAAAAAAATTGTCTTTTTCCACACACACATCACACACACACGCATACACACATACACATACACAAACACCACACACACACAAAACACATATATATATATTATAAATAAAATATATATAAAGTAAAATGTATATATATTATATTAATATATAATAAATTTTTTATATAAGAAAAGAATATATAAATACTTTATTTTTAAAACATAGAAACACACTTGAACAAGGGGCTAGGATGTATATAATTATTACATTATCATTATAATTATTCATTTAACATTATTTTTACCCAAACGCAGCAAAAAAAAAATGGGCCTCTGCCTCTGGATTTTTCGACTTTTTTGAACAGACCGTCGATTTGTTTTGTTTTAAATTCTTTTGGAATTTAAACGGAGTTTCGAAACTATTTACCCGCGAGTAAGCTTTTTTTAA
>NW_023642486.1:0-5000 GCF_015228065.2 Penaeus monodon | reverse complement strand
AGAGGAAGGGGGGGACGGGGAGATAGAAGTGGAAAGAGGAGGAGAGTAGTGATTTGTATATATATGAATATGTAGAATATTTATATTACTATATACATATATAATATATATATATATATATATATATATATATATATATATATATATATATATATGAATACAGCTCTTACATGTTAAATATGGAGACCAGGCAATGGGTCATGTCTGCTATCCATGGATTCTGTAACTGTGTTCTCCAAACTGGGCTACCCCCGTCATTTTCTCGATGTCACGTTATCCAGGGCGCGGTGACTCTTCTCCTAAAGATACTCCTTACCTGCCCGTCCTCAACATCCCCTATGCGTGCGTATGTACACCGTCACACTTCCATATGGTACATTTTTAACAATTTTTATCTGGCAATACTTGTGTATTATCTAGTATCTAGGCCGGTCTCTAACGATGACTGTGATTGGTTTAAGTAATTCTACAAATATATACAACTGGAAAGAAATCCGATTAAGGAAAAGATATAAAAATATTATGAATATTCAAGTTATAAATAACAAGAACATAGATTTATCTGCAACAGGTTTCCTCTGAAAACAATACAATTTGCAAAAGAAACACTGATTTTTTATTGTGATAAGAAAAAAAAATGTTTTCCATGCCTGATTCTCCGACCTCAGAGGTTGTATTGTGTGTCTGTGTGTGCGGACAGACACACACACACACACACACACACACACACACACACACACACACACACACACCACAAATATATATATATATATATATATATATATATATATATATAATGTATATACGTATCTATATGTACTTATAATTATATAAATATATACATACATATATACATATATCCAATATCGTTATATTAGTGAAGTTTCATTGCTGAATTTATTCTCTATTTTGAGGTTTCCTTTGTCTTTCAGAGCTCAGTTTCTATTCGTCAATTTGTTATACATTTTATAATAGAAAACTATTCTAATAGTCCAAATAGTCATTTCAAGCGAGTTTCAGGAGTTTGAGCAGTCGCTATGATCTCCCCTTCTTCGTAAATACTAAACAAGTCTTTTAAGACATAGATGCTTGTTTAGTAATCTTTATAGGCACTTACTTAGTTGTTAAGGTTGTTACTTCTCTCTCTATATTTTCGTGTAAATACACAACACAACATACCATACATACATATCATATATAATTATATATTATATATATATATATATATATATATATATATACATGTATATTATTATTATTATTGTTATATTATATGTATATATGTGTATATATTTTTCGATTTCTCTATCTGTGTATCAATCTACGTATATTTATATATATACAAATACATACATACACACACACACATGTGAACTAGGTATTACACTGAGGTAATGTTATCATAGATTCCAATTTATGATGGGCACCTTTATGTTTATATATATATATCTATATAATATATATATATTATATTATATTATATATATATATATAAAATATAACATACATAGATTTATACATAGAGAGAAATGGAAAAATATATACATATATGTTAATATAACAACAATAATAATAAAATATAAATACATATATATGTATATCTGTGTATGTGTACAGGAAATATATATAGACAAATAACGGCCTGAATAACTATGTAAGTGCCCATTAAGATTACTAAACAAGCATCTATGTCTTAAAAGACTTGTTTAGTATTTACGAAGAAGGGGAGAACGTAGCGACCGCCCAAACTCCTTGAAACTCCGAATTTAAGAAGTAAAACGTACGATTTTTTTTTTGCAAATTACACAGTAATGGTCATGCCTTAGAAATTCACACATATATATTTATATTCGCTTGAAATGACTATTTGGACTATTAGAATATTTTTCTATTATACAATGTACAACAAATTGAGGAATGGAAACCCTGTATGCCGACCTGACCTCTGAAAGGCAAGGGAAACCTCAAAATGAAGAATAAATTCAGCAATGAACTTCACTCATATAACGATATTGGATATATCTATATATATATATATGTATTTATTTATAAATTTATAAGTACATAAAGATACGTATATACATTATATATATATGTAACTGTCCACAAACACACTACAACCTCCCAGGTCGGCAGAATCAGTATTTTTTTCTTATCACAACAATAAAAATCAGTGTTTCTTTTGCAAATTGTATTGTTCTCAGAGGAACCTGTTGCAGATAATTTTTTTTCTTGGTATTTATAATTTGAATATTCATAACATTTTGTTATCATTTCCTTAATCGGATTTCTTTCGTGTTGTAGATATTTGTAGAATTACTTAAACCGATCACAGTCATCATTAGAGACCGACCTCGGCATTCATGGAATACTATATAATACACAAGTATAGCCAGATAAAAATCGTAAAAAATGTACCATATGGAAATGTGACGAAGTGCACATACACACACACACATATATATGTATATATATGCACACACACACACACACACACACACACAGAGGCACACACACACACATATATATATGTGTGTGTGTATGGATATATATCCCTTCGTATATATTTGTATGTATATATACATATATATGAATATGTAGAATCTGTATATATATGAAGAAGTAGAATATATGTATGTATATATGTGTACATATATATGTATATGTATGTATATATACACACAAATATATACATATGTGTATGTCTTCCCGTTCCACGTTTCTCCTCCTCCTCGTTCACTCTTCTCCTTCTCCTCCTCCTCCTACTGTTTTCACTTCTATGTTCACGCCCTCCCTTCCTCCTCTTCCTCCTTCTTCCACTTATATCTCCCCGTTCCACCTTCCTTCCTACTCCTACTCCTCCTTTTACTTCTATCTTCCTGTTCCCCCATTCACGTTACGTTAGGTTAAGGAAAAGCAAGGTTAGATTAAGTAGCGTTTGGTTAGGTTAAATGGAATTTGGTTAGGTTACGTTAACATATGTTTGGTTACACATATAGCCGACAAACACATACTCACGAACGCACAGAGACACACACATACCTACATACAAATACATATATACAAAGTCTTATATTTGTATAATTATATACATATATTGATATATATGAATATATATACAAACATAGATACACACACACTTACACACACATACACCCTTACACACATACACACACACACTTACACACACATACACCCTTATACACACATACATACACATATACATACATCTATAAACATGTGAAATTACATATTTTTGCCCATATATATATATATATATATATATATATATATATATATATATATATATATATATATATATATATATGTAGGTGTAAGAGCCGGAATGATGGGCCCTACAAGAGTATGGTAGGTGGCGAGCTTAGGGTGTAAGGTAGACAACCAATATGTCTAGACTCCTTTATTATATTGTATGATGGAGTACGGCTGCGCCGAGGAGCGAGGTGTTGCTCCTTGGCTCCCCGCAGGGAGTCTGCCTGTCATCTCCTACAATGGTCTAAAGATGGGCATAGATCACATGCTTAACATATGGACAATCACTGGTGATGAAAGATAGTGTTACAACAATGCATAGCTCTTGTGGAAGGGATAGACAATACAACATTGGAATGTCTAGTGTGGCAACGAGAGACGAATAAACAGGTAAAGCAATGGACATACTTATATGTATGTGTGTGTGTGGGAATATAGGCTTGTGACAATACATAAGATTATACAAGTCATGTAAAATATAACAAGAGATAAATAGAATAACAATGGCATACATATTTCATTAACATCACATACATAAAGTTGGGTTACAGTAGGTATGTATATATACATATATGTAGGTATGTATATATATAAATATATTATATATATATATATATATATATATATATATATATATATTATATATATATATATTAGGTTACGTTAGGTTAAGTTAGGTAGTTTAGTTTAGGTTAGGTTAGGACACATACAAATACATATATACAAAAATGTTATATTTATATGAACATATAAATATATATGCATATGTATATATATAAAAGTAAATCCACACACACTAACACAAACATACACCCACACACAAACATACACAAATATATATATTATATTATAATATATATATAATAATTATAAATATGAATATAAGATAAGAGATACATAGAGGTGTATATATACATTTACTTAGCGGTCAGCTTGTAGTGTACCGCCTGTATATATCCCCCACGGTCCCTTACATATGCCATTCTTCTCCCCGATGAGATGAAGGACGGCGTCCACCCTCGCTCCAAGGAGGGGGTTACACCTTCGAACGCCACCTAGGTCGCCCAAAACCCCTCTTCTTATCCACAGTGGGTGAGGATGCCGGTCGCGGTGAGGATGCTGCATTCAATAGAAAAACGTTTTATTTTATTTATATTTCTTTTAGTGTGTTTTCATCAAATAATTTTAAATCTTGTTTTAGACGAACCTTACTCAAAAAGAAATAGATCGCCAAAAAAAAAAAAAAAAAAAAAAAACGCATTTGAACTTCATTATGAATATTTCACATTTAACACACACAGGGAGAGTACAGTGCTTCGAGTCAGTGAAGTACAGATCTTATATGTTAAATACAGAGAGCAGGCAATGGGTCGTCTATGTCTACTTAGCCTACTAACACACACACACACACACACAACCACACACACACACACACACACACAAATATATATATATATATATATATATATATATATATATATATATATATATATATATATATATTCGTGTATATATTATTTATATATACATATATATATATATATTGATATATACATATATATGTATATAGATATTGTTATATATATAGATATATATATATATACATGTATATGATATACATATAAATACATATATATATGTTATGTTGTGTGTGTGGTGGTGTTGTAATTATGTCATATTAATTTTTTATTATAACCATCACCAATGTATGTGTACTTTCATAGGTT
>NW_023642485.1:0-9810 GCF_015228065.2 Penaeus monodon | reverse complement strand
TTTTTTTCCGATAAAATCCTGGAAAATACTTTGTGCTCCCGTTACTATCTCAGTATAATATGCCGCGTCCCTGACCACGTGGAGCACCAGTCTTAAGGGATGTGTGTGGTAAGGAAATAGAAAATAAAGAAACAAATTTTAGTTATAGTTAAAAGTTTTCTTTTAATTAATACTGGATTTTTTTCAAGTTATTGTCGTTCTTAAAAAAGATCTTTATTTCTTAAGGCAATATTAAAGTTTTTTTAATAGTTTACACATTGCCATCTGAATTTGCTTAACCAAAAGAATATAAAGTAAAATTTAGTACGTAAAGTTACGCAAAGTAAAATTTAGTACGTAAAGTTACGCACCTTGCTACCTGTGCTCCTTGGGGCACAGGTGTATAATTAGGCGATCCTCAGCGCCTGTGGGCAGTAGCGGCTGCGGGCTGAGGCAGGAGGCACCCTAGGCTGGGCTGTCCTCTGTTCTTTTTGTGTATTTTAACGTATGCATCGCATCTTTGAACAAGGTATTTGTTTTTTTTGTTGTTGTTGTGAGAAAAGTGTTGTTACGTGGCAAGGTATTCGTCTCGATGAATATACATCCGAGCAAGTGAGTGATAGGCTGGTGCTCTTTTATTTAAACTTCGTTTATAGTGGCTTCCATTTTTTCTCGTAAGCTAAGCGAAGTTCTATTTCATAAGTTTTTTTTAGCTTAAAAAGGAAGTAATTCAGTTCCATTTTAGTATCTCTTTTTAAAAACGCTTTATTTCTCAATTTATAATAAAAGACTTCATGGGTCCTGTGAGTTTTATTTTTCTCTTTTGATATTAAATAAAAGTTTTTGCTGAACTGAAGGAAAGCAGATCATTAAATTCCAAAATAGCCTTATCCTATATCCTTTACACGTGGTGACATTCCCGTGCTCGTCCTCCTCGCTCAGGTTACGTCTTACCATTCTTTTATCTCGCTGGTTTATACACTTTATACAACACACATTCCAACATTGGCACACTATCTGTCCCTCATTTCCACAATGCTAATTACACATTAACTTCTTACAAAGTACATCTCGTTCCCGTACGTACTAAACGGGTGGTGGTAGTGAGCGCTACTGTTTTACACTTTAATACCGTGAGACACAAAATGGAGATGTAGTAAAAATTTGAGGATCGGTAAGCTACAATTCCAGTACTCAGAAAGCGGAATGTCATTGTTTCCATTACTAAGAAAGCGGAATGTTAGTGTTTTCCACTACTCAGAAAGCGGAATGTCAGTTTCCAGTACTCAGAAAGCGGGATGTCAGTGTTTCCAGTGTTAAGAAAGCGGAAAGTCAGTGTTTCCATTACTAAGAAAGCGGAATGTCAGTGTTCAGAGAGCGGAATGTCAGTGACATTCCGCTTTTTTAGCACTGAAACACTGACATTCCGCTCTCTTAGCACTGGAAACACTGACATTCCGCTCTCTAGCACTGGAAACACGGGACTTTCCCTCTCTCTTAGCACTGGAAACACTGACATTCCGCTCTCTTTGCACTGGAAACACTGACATTCCACTTTTGGAATATTGGACACACTGACATTCCACTTTCAGAACACTGGAAACACTGACATTCCACTTTCAGAACACTGGAAACACTGACATTCCTCTTTGATTTTGCTCAAAACCGTATCATCCCACTGTTTACAGTGTTATGCTTGTCATTCGTTTTCCTACATTCGTTTTAGTCTGCCCCATTTTTATTATTGCTATTGTTGTTATTATCATTGTTGTTCTTATAATTATTCTTATTATTGTTATTATTCTCATTATTATTAATATCATTTTATCATTATTATTATTATATTATCATTATTTTCACAATTATCATTATCATTAATGTTCGGATTGTTAGTACTATTATTTTAATCATTACCGTTGTTATGATTATCATTATTACAAATACAATTGTTTTAGTAGTATTATCATCATTATTATTATTATCATTACTATTATTATTATTATTATTATTAATATTTTCATGACCATTTTCATTATTGTTAGTAGCAGCAGTATCATCATCAAAATTATCATTACTATTATTATTATTATTGTTATCATTATCATCATTACTGTTGTCATTCTCTCTATTTTTCTTTTCATTATTGTTGATGTTGAGTCATTTTTATGTTGTTTTTATTATCTATTATTATTATTATAATTATTATTATTATAATTATTATTATTATAATTATTATTATTATCATGATTATTATTATTGATTTTACCATTATTATTATCAATAGTATAGTAGTAGTAGTAGTATAATTATTATTATCATTATCATTATAATTGTTGTTGTTATTATTATTATTATCATCATCATCATCATCATCAATATCATCTACATCTTCATCATCACCTTCAGCTTCATCACCATCACCATCATTATCATCATCTTTATCATCAACGTCATCTTTATCATTATCATAATCATTATCATCAGATCCATCCACCATCATCATCAGATTTAGTTCATCATCTTCATCATCAGAATCAGATTCGTTATCAGAATCACCATCATTATCATTAACGTCATTCAACATCGTTTTCATCATTGCCATAGGTATCCATATCACTATCATTATTTTATTTCATCAACGTTATCATTGCCATCGTCATTACTGTATCACAATAATTATACAATATTATTGAAATAAGTTCACTATAAAATGCTTTATAATAAACTGGATATAAGTTGTTGGATTCCCACTAACCAATAAAGCAAATATTATGAAAGCAAAATTATGAAAAGAAAAAAACATATGACTTGCAATTATTAATGTTAATAAAAAAGGCTGTAGTGTCTCATTTGACTGCATGGAGCATGTGCTTTTAGGCTGAAACTTGGTTGGAAGGTTGTGTTCCGGCGCTCGGCGCTACGGATCCTGGATTCATTGGCTGAGTAAGATCAAGACCACCGTCACTATTGTCGTTGTTTTTGGTGGCGCTGTTATCGTTGCTGTTGGTTTCCTTTCTGTCATATCGCCATTATTATAAGAATAGAAACACTGGTTATCATCATCATAAACAATTATCACTTTGGCTCCCTTTTTCTATTGGTATCTATTTATTTACTTGTTTATCTATCTGCAGGTGTGGCTTGAACGTTACTATTTTTCTGCTTCTTCGTATTTCATCCTATTATTTTTCTCTTTCCTCTTGTTCCTCATCATCTTCGTCTTCCTCCCATCTTTTCCCCTCTTCTTCTTCTTTTTTCGACTTTCTTTTTCTTCTTTTTTCTTTTTCTTTTTTTTCTTCTTCTTTTCTTCTCTTTTCTTTTTTCTTTTTCCTTTCTTTTTTTCTTCTTCTTCTTCTTTTCTTCTTTTCTTCTTCTTCTTTTTCTTGTCAGAGATTATAATTATTATCAGTTTTTTTTAAAGGGGTGATTACTTTTTTTTTTTTTTTTTTTTTTTTTTTTTTTTAAGAATGAATTTTTTACCTTTCCCTTTTTCGCGTTGATACAAAAATTCAAACTATATCTTAAACAAAAAAACGAAGATACATGAAGGAAAAGGGGGGGAAATAATGCCGAGAAATGACAAGAGTTCCGATTTTTGTTTACTATTACCTTCAGAAAATTTAAGGTTGGAAAAAGTATGAAGGGCTGTGCAGAAGACGGTAAAGGAAAAAAGATGATTTGATATCAAATCTATATGTGCATATATGTATAAATCTATATGTATACATATATATATATATTATTATATATATATATAATATATATATATGGTTTATATATATATATGTATAATATTTTTAAAAAAATACACACAGCAATACACACGAACAAACCCCCACACACACACCCCTATATATAAATAATAAATAAAAAATAAATAATATAAATTTTTATATATTTTGGTGTGTGTGTGGTGTGTGTGTGGGGGGTGTTGGGTTTTTTGTGTGTGTTTGTGTGTGTATTTAATAATAATATATATATATTTTTATTTTTTTTGTATATATATATAAATTATATATATATATATTATATATATATTTATATATTTCATACACGTGGTGTATTATATACAGTAGTATATAAATGTATATATATATATATATATATATTATATTATATATATTATATATTAATTATATATGATATGAATATACCTATCATTTCCCTAATCACGATTCAGCAGAAAAAAACTGTCTCGTGGCAAAAAAGACAGCTCAAACCGGCCCCCATTGTGCCATCCTTCGCCAAGATTACGTAACTTCCGGGCCCACCACCCCCCCTTTGGCCCGACCCCCCACCCCCCAAAGCCTTTTTATGACTTGTCAGCCTAGAGGGGGCGAAACCTTAATCATCGCTTATCCGGGGGGGAGAAAAAATCTTTTTCTCCTTCGTTACCTTCCTTCCCCCGGCGCCCCTTTTCTCTCGCTCCTTTTTTTCTTTTTGTTCTGGGTCTCTTTTTGCGCTCTCTGTTTGACACTGGATTTTCCCCATTCTCTCTCTCTCTCTGTTCCTTCCTTCTCTCTCTCTTCAGTATCTATCATCCCTGTGTCTTTTTGTCTTCAATTTTTTTTTCCCCCCCCTCTATTATATAACATATCCATATCTAAAACTATCCTCCATTTTTTTTCCACATTCCTTACGAAAAGTTCTAAAACAAATGACAAGACAGAAATGTTTTTCTAATCAAATAATAATATATTTATATATATATATATGTATATATATAATAATAATAAATATTATATATAATATATATATATATAGATATATTAATATATAATATATAATTTTATATATTATATATAATATATAGAATATATATATATATAATATATTATATTATATAAATATAAGATATATATTAATATATAATAATTAAATATTATATTAATATAATATATTTTATATATAAATTATATATATTTTAATTATATATATATTATATTGATGAAAAGGGGAAAATCATTTCTGTCTTGTCTTTTTGTTTAAGAACTTTTCGTAAGGAAGGGGAAAAGAAAATGGAGGATATTTTTGTAGATAAGGTATTAATATGAATAGAAAGAGGGACAGATTGATAGACAAAAACCACGGATAGATAGTACTGAAGAGAGAGAGAGAGGAGAGAGAGGCCCAGAGAGAGAGAGAAAATAGGAAACCCCATTTGTCAAAAGAGAGTCAGAAAAAGGACCCAGAAAAAAAGAGAAGAACAAAGTGAGCGGAGAAACGGGCGGGCCTAGAGGGGGGAAGGTTGACGAAGGAGAAAAAGATTTCTTCTCCTCCCGGAATAAGCGATAAATTAAAGGTTTCCTCCCCCTAGGCTGACAATGTACATAATAAAAGGCGGTTTTGGGTGGGGGGGTCGGGGCCGAGGGGGGGGGTCGGCCGGGGGGAGATTACGTAATCATGGTCGACAGGATGGACAATGGGCGGCCCTGATTTTCTGTCTCTTTTGCCACGAGACAGTTTTTTTGCTGAATGTGATTACGGAAGTATATGATTTCAAACATTTAATAATATATAATATATATATAAAATATATATAATATAATTTTTATATAATATATAAAATATACATCATGTTATAAAAAACACCGTGTATGTATTTATATATATATATATATATATATTTTAATTATATATATATATTATAACAAAAAAAAAAAAAATATATATATATTAATATATAAATACACACATACAAACACACACACTAACACACACACACTAACACACACACACACACACACCCAACAATATATAATTTTATATTTTTTTATTTTTTTATTTTTTTATTTATATAAGGGTGTGTGGTGTGTGTTTGTTTGGGTATGTGCTGTGTGTATGTTTTTTTAAATATATATACATAAAATATATTTAAAAAATATATTATATATTTTATTTTATTATATTAATATATATATATTATAATATATGAAATAATATATGCACATATAGATATTGATATCAAATCACGTTTTCCTTTACCGTCTTTTGCACAGTCCTTTATACTTTTCCCAACCATTAAAAATTTCCCTTTAAGGGTTAAGTATAAACAAAAAACGGAACTCTTGCTAGTTTCCCGGGGGATTTTCCAAAATTTTCCTTATGTCTATCGATTTATTTATTAATGATATATGTCTTGATATTTTGTATCAACGGAAAAGGAAAGGTAAATATTCATATTCTTAAAAAAAAAAAAAAAAAAAAAAACAGTAATTCACCTCTTTAACAACAACTGATAATAATTATACATCTCTGACAAGAAGAAGAAGAAGAAGAAGAAGAAGAAGAAGAAGAAGAAGAAGAAGAAGAAGAAGAAGAAGAAGAAGAAGAAGAAGAAAAAGAAGAAGAGGAGGAGAAGAAGAAGAAGAAAAAGAAGAAGAAGAAGAAGAAGAAGAATGAGAAGTCGAAAAAGAAGAAGAAGAGGAAAATGATGAGGAGGAAGACGAAGATGATGAGGAACAAGAGGAAAGAGAAAAATAATAGGATGAAATACGAAGAAGCAGAAAAAATAGTAAACGTTCAAGCCACACCTGCAGATAGATAAACAAGTAAATAAATAGATACCAATAGAAAAAGGGAGCCAAAGTGATAATTGTTTATGATGATGATAACCAGTGTTTCTATTCTTATAATAATGGCGATATGACAGAAAGGAAACCAACAGCAACGATAACAGCGCCACCAAAAACAACGACAATAGTGACGGTGGTCTTGATCTTACTCAGCCAATGAATCCAGGATCCGTAGCGCCGAGCGCCGGAACACAACCTTCCAAACCAAGTTTCAGCCTAAAAGCACATGCTCCATGCAGTCAAATGAGACACTACAGCCTTTTTTATTAACATTAATAATTGCAAGTCATATGTTTTTTTCTTTTCATAATTTTGCTTTCATAATATTTGCTTTATTGGTTAGTGGGAATCCAACAACTTAATACCAGTTTATTATAAAGCATTTTTATAGTGAACTTATTTCAATAATATTGTATAATTATTGTGATACAGTAATGACGATGGCAATGATAACGTTGATGAAATAAAAATAATGATAGTGATATGGATACCTATGGCAATGATGAAAACGATGTTGAATGACGTTAATGATAATGATGGTGATTCTGATAACGAATCTGATTCTGATGATGAAGATGATGAACTAAATCTGATGATGATGGTGGATGGATCTGATGATAATGATTATGATAATGATAAAGATGACGTTGATGATAAAGATGATGATAATGATGGTGATGGTGATGAAGCTGAAGGTGATGATGAAGATGTAGATGATATTGATGATGATGATGATGATGATAATAATAATAATAACAACAACAATTATAATGATAATGATAATAATAATTATACTACTACTACTACTACTACTATTGATAATAATAATGGTAAAATCAATAATAATAATCATGATAATAATAATAATTATAATAATAATAATTATAATAATAATAATTATAATAATAATAATAGATAATAAAAACAACATAAAAAATGACTCAACATCAACAATAATGAAAAGAAAAAATAGAGAGAATGACAACAGTAATGATGATAATGATAACAATAATAATAATAATAATAATAGTAATGATAATATTGATGATGATACTGCTGCTACTAACAATAATGAAAATGGTCATGAAAATATTAATAATAATAATAATAATAATAGTAATGATAATAATAATAATGATGATAATACTACTAAAACAATTGTATTTGTAATAATGATAATCATAACAACGGTAATGATTAAAATAATAGTACTAACAATCCGAACATTAATGATAATGATAATTGTGAAAATAATGATAATAATAATAATAATAATGATAAAAATGATATTAATAATAATGAGAATAATAACAATAATAAGAATAATTATAAGAACAACAATGATGATAACAACAATAGCAATAATAATAATGGGGGCAGACTAAAACGAATGTAGGAAAACGAATGACAAGCATAACACTGCAAACAGTGGGATGATACGGTTTTGAGCAAAATCAAAGTGGAATGTCAGTGTTTCCAGTGTTCTGAAAGTGGAATGTCAGTGTGTCCAATATTCCAAAAGTGGAATGTCAGTGTTTCCAGTGTTCTGAAAGCGGAATGTCAGTGTTTCTAGTGTTCTGAAAGTGGAGTGTCAGTGTTTCCAGTGTTCTGAAAGCGGAATGTCAGTGTTTCCAGTGCTATAGATCGGAATGTCAGTGTTTCCAGTGCAAAGAGAGAGGAATGTCAGTGTTTCCAGTGCTAAGAGAGCGGAATGTCAGTGTTTCCAGTGCTAAGAGAGCGGAATGTCAGTGTTTCCAGTGCTAAGAGAGCGGAATGTCAGTGTTTCCAGTGCTAAGAGAGCGGAATGTCAGTGTTTTCAGTGCTAAGAAAGCGGAATGTCACTGACATTCCGCTCTCTGAACACTGACTTTCCGCTTTCTGATTACTGGAAACACTGACATTCCGCTTTCTGAGTAGTGGAAACACTGACATTCCGCTTTCTTAGTAATGGAAACACTGACATTCCGCTTTCTGAGTACTGGAATTGTAGCTTACCGATCCTCAATTTATACTACATCTCCATTTTTTGTCTCACGGTATTAAAGTGTAAAACAGTAGCGCTCACTACCACCACCCGTTTAGTACGTACGGGAACGAGATGTACTTTGTAAGAAGTTAATGTGTAATTAGCATTGTGGAAATGAGGGACAGATAGTGTGCCAATGTTGGAATGTGTGTTGTATAAAGTGTATAAACCAGCGAGATAAAAGAATGGTAAGACGTAA
The DNA here is from genome assembly GCF_015228065.2 of Penaeus monodon. Taxonomy (NCBI): domain Eukaryota; kingdom Metazoa; phylum Arthropoda; class Malacostraca; order Decapoda; family Penaeidae; genus Penaeus; species Penaeus monodon. The sequence goes on along the minus strand of NW_023642485.1, from coordinate 1,031 downwards.
CCTGAGCGAGGAGGACGAGCACGGGAATTTCACCACGTGTAAAGGATATAGGATAAGGCTATTTTGGAATTTAATGATCTGCTTTCCTTCAGTTCAGCAAAAACTTTTATTTAATATCAAAAGAGAAAAACAAAACTCACAGGACCCATGAAGTCTTTTATTATAAATTGAGAAATAAAGCGTTTTTAAAAAAGTAATAAAACAATAAAAAGAGATACTAAAATGGAACTGAATTAGTTCCTTTTTAAGCTAAAAGAAACTTATGAAATAGAACTTCGCTTAGCTTACGAGAAAAAAATGGAAGCCACTATAAAACGAAGTTTAAAAAAAAGAGCACCAGCCTATCACTCACTTGCTCGGATGTATATTCATCGAGACGAATACCTTGCCACGTAACAACACTTTTCTCACAACCAAAAAAAGCAAACAAATACCTTGTTCAAAGATGCGATGCATACGTTAAAATACACAAAAAGAACAGAGGACAGCCCAGCCTAGGGTGCCTCCTGCCTCAGCCCGCAGCCGCTACTGCCCACAGGCGCTGAGGATCGCCTAATTATACACCTGTGCCCCAAGGAGCACAGGTAGCAAGGTGCGTAACTTTACGTACTAAATTTTACTTTGCGTAACTTTACGTACTAAATTTTACTTTATATTCTTTTGGTTAAGCAAATTCAGATGGCAATGTGTAAAACTATTAATAAAACTTTAATATTGCCTTAAGAAATAAAGATCTTTTTTAAGAACGACAATAACTTGAAAAAAATCCAGTATTAATTAAAAGAAAACTTTTAACTATAACTAAATTAGTTTCTTTATTTTCTATTTCCTTACACACACACATCCCTTAAGACTGGTGCTCCACGTGGTCAGGGACGCGGCATATTATACTGAGATAGTAACGGGAGCACAAAGTATTTTCCAGGATTTATTAATCGGAAGAAACAGATTAACATAAAATGAGCGAGGATTTTTAGTTAGTTTATTGCCGTTCTTTTAAGCTTGGTGCGTCTTTAACTATGTTTTCATCG
>NW_023642484.1:0-9811 GCF_015228065.2 Penaeus monodon | reverse complement strand
CAAAAACAAGAAAATCAAAAACACTTGCAAACAAAAAAAAAAAAAGTTCATGTCAACATCGTCGTGTGGAGGCCAGTAGCGCGAGGAGCACTCGGGTAATTGGTTGAGTAAATCAGATAAGGTAAAAAGAAAAAAACAATAATATGAATAAAAAATTGTTTTTAAAAAGTTTTTTGTTGTTCTTATACCTTTTCTTTACTGATTTGCCTTTTTATATATGTATACCAATATATTTCTTATGTTATTGTATGGCATTATCTCATTATCATTCGCCATCATTCTCTCTCTCTCTCTCACTCTCTCTCTCTCTCTCTCTCTCTCTCTCTCTATATATATATATATATATATATATCAATATATATATATATATATATATTATATATATATATATATATATCTTGGGGCGTGCATGTACTATGCAAATGCCTGTATATTTTCAGCTATTTCCATTACTTGTTTAAATTCACCTAAATAATTACGCTTCGCATCGCGAGTTACACAGCCTGCACGTTTTTTCTAGTTTCAAAAATAACTTCTGTAAACTTGTTCCATGAGTTCAATTTTTCTTCTAGGTCGAGACGCTGCTGTTAATGGAAATACGAGGCAGCCTCTCTAATGTGCGGAAAATGTACGAGAATCGAGAGCTTTTTTCATACATTCTCCTCTTCCTTCTTTTATTATTGCCACTGCTGGTTGTTGTTATTATTATCATTTATTTTTTTTTCGCTGTTCCTTTTCTTCCTTTTTTTTAAACCCTTTTCCGTCTCTTTTTTTATCATGTCTAAATTTCTTTTGGTCACAATACATGTTCTTTTCGAAAGAAAACTCTTTATTCACTACCTTCTTATACTTTTTGATATTAACAAAAATATATTTCAAGACAATATATTTCACCAAATAAGACAGAAATATGGTTAGATTAAATATATATATATATATATATATATATATATATATATGTATATTGTAGTGAACGCGGGAACGAGCGCAGCGCGTAACACCTGTTAAGACATTGAATAACAATTCACGTATGCAAACGAGCCCGCACTCTCCTAGAAGTGGGGGGTATTGCCCATATATATACCCCTCGTTCTCCCAAAGAAAAAGCAGAGAGGGAGAAAAGAACGAACACGGCCACTTCACGGTTTTGCCAGTCCTGTCCTGTCCAGCGGCATTATTGTAAGCATATGGGGAAAATCTCAGATGTGCATTTTATTTTTGATTTGAGATTACGAAGTGTTGTTGTTGTTTTTGTGAATAACCGCGTGCCTTGGCTTTACTTTTTTTATTAACCATATTTATATTGTAACCTGGAGCTCCTAGAAAACTGAACGGCCAATATCAGATTGATAATTAATAATAATAGAAAAGCTCATACTAACGGAAATGAAAAATAACATAACAAAAGTTATAAAAATTTTCACAAGTCATAAGATAGTATCTTACTTTAAAGAAATTTTGCCACGCCTACCACAAAACTTCATTTTGTTATACGACAATTCTGGCGACAGCGTGAAATAAGGTTACAATTATTTTTTGTATCTTGGCTCTAGTAATGATTCTCAGTACAAATTCAACTTGATTTCTATTTATTTTGCTCTTGAAACTTTTATAAGCAGAAATAGCCTTGGCTAATGTGCTTCTACTAAGTTCTCTTGTGGGGTCTTTGTATTATAATTAAGTTGATAATTTATATTCTTATTACTTAAATTTCATGCTGTATGCTGAAAATGATCATGTACAAGTCAAGTGTTACCATTCTCTTGTGTTCGCAGATCTCTTCGTCTCGTGGTTTTGAGTTGTTGCATTTCTGCATAAACTAGCTTTGTGTATCTGGTTAATTCTAATGGTGTCGAGTTTGGCATTTCTTTATATTAACAAAAAAACTAATTTTATTTTCGATTAAATTTGTGTGGGTTCCTTCATTGTTTTACAGTTATCATGGGTAGAAAAACTCGCAATGGAATTATAAATCATTAGACATGAGTGATGACAAATACGAAGAATTTCCTGAATAAGTGTAAGGAGCTTGAGAAAAAACTAAGTGATTTGCAGAAAGAAAACAAAAATCTTAGTGCTTTGCCTAGAAATTGCGAACGCGCATAAAGAATTTGAAAATTAAAACACCCTTCCTGCCATTGCCCAATTTTTGTATTTGAGAAAATTCATTACCTTAACTTGAAGCCCGTACTCCTGCATCAAGCCCCCTTTAAAGAGAAATATGGAAGTAGAGTTTTGGCTTAGACAAATAGAACTAGTTACGAGAGTGAAAGATGATGCAACATTAAAAAACCCACGGCAAGTACATTGCAAGGGTGCTGCTGAGCTAGTGATCAACTCCCCTTTATTTGAAAGTGTAATTACGGGGGCCCAAACTTCAAGATTTGGTTAGAAAAAAATTTCCCGTGGTACAAGCACTTCAGTAGACTTTCCGTTTCTTGAATGAAATTATATTGGCTCCTCATCAGCCCTCCACAAGATCTGTATATCGAAATTAAAGGGTTCTTTTATCAAGGTTTTACGAGACTATCCAGTAGCAGTGGGTAATGCTAAAAGATTGATTACGAGAATCTTCTTGCAGTCGCTTCCTCTTGGGTTACGTGAGATGATTATGATAAAGTCGGATGCTCCTGTTGACGAATTGGTAGATACAGCAGCTAAAATTTGGAACTGTAGATCTGCACGTAAACAGAATTCTCGCCTACAAGTTGCAGTTACTAATGACAAAGACGCATTTTATTTGCGCTTTCCATAAATGCAAGGTCACTCTACAGCTTCCTGTAGAGCTAAACCTCCTGGTAATGTGTGCTGGAGTTGCGGAAACCCTTTGGGGCATCAACGTCGAGGGTCCCTTTTTCCCGCAGGCCGGGCTTCATCGACACCCCATCGGTGGAAGCCGCAGGCATTACCTCGGGATGTCATTAACATGCATAAGTCTGCAAGTTGCAACGGTTCCAATCTGAAAACTTGGTTTCTGAGAAGTGTTTTGAAAATGTAATACATCTAAATTTTTTATTTAATTCCAAATCTATTAATCCTATTCGATACCCCTACAGGACGGCCACTTGTAAGCTAAATTTGTGATCGGACCAGAAAGGAAGCTTTCATCGACACGTAGCAGCACGACCCCGCAACCTGGAGTCCAGGATGGGTACCCAGGTTGGGTCACACAGGTCCACAGCCATGTCCCGCGCCATTGGCAGCGGGCTCCCCTCTTTCCCCTGCGCGCTTACACAGCGCTAGTGTATTTAACCCGCGAGCCGAAAAACGGATCAGCTTTCCCCGATCCCCAGCAGAGCAGACAACAGTAGCAGCACCACAAGGACTCCCCAGTCCTTAGCCGACTGGGGAGCCGGCAGGCTCTCCGTTGATCTCCGACTTCACTATAAAACACCCAGCCATACCTGTGGGCACTCACACCCACAACAGATTCTCCCCAAAGAGATAAAGACACCAGTAACCTGCAATAGAAGATGGGCACACACCCATCATCTATACTGGTGACCACCGGAGTGTACGTTAAGGTTTCGCTCGCCGCTTTGCTCACTCTCTGGAGGGGGGGTTTACCTGTAGCAGCACGACCCCGCAACCTGGAGTCCAGCATAGTTACCCAGGTTGGGTCACACAGGTCCACAGCCATGTCCGCGCGCATTGGACGGGGGCTCCCCTCGTTCCCTGCGCGCTTACACAGCGCTAGTGTATTTAAGCCGCAGAGCCGAAAAACGAGATCAGCATTCCCGATCCTCCAGCAGAGCAGACAACAGTAGCAGCACCACAAGGACTGCCCAGTCCTTAGCCGACTGGGGAGCCTGCCGCTCTCCCGTTGATCTCCGACTTCACTATAAAACACCCAGCCATACCTGTGGGCACTCCACCCACAACAGATTCCCCCCAAGAGATAAAGACCCCAGTAACCTGAAAATAGAAGATGGGCACACATCCATCTTCTAAAAACACGGGCTCGTCAGTTTCTCTGGTAAAACTATCTTCTTTGGAAAATGTATCGAGCAGAATGCGGCCCTGTGAAAAGCCCCTTAACAGACGTCTCTGGATCTACATTGCAAACAAGAGGTGAAGTTGACTTTGATATCCAGTTGCAGGATAAGTTGCAAACATCGTTTGTAATAACAGACAGTCTAAAGTTTCCTGGTGATGTACTCTTAGGAATGGACTTCCTGAAAAAGTTTTGACTTCAAAATGGTGCAAAAACGTTTACCTTGCAGATCTTATCTAATACTGCAGGATGTCACATTACCTCTGAAATATACTGATAATGTCCTTTTCCGATCCAGAGTGTCAACTCGTCCAAACCTGTTTCTGCCACTCTCTTCCAGAAGTTGTTTGAACATCGCCAATGTCCTTCCTATGCCATGTGCAAAGGACCACAGTATGCCCTCCTCGTTCCGGACGTTTATTCGTGCTTCAGTTTCAATTCTTCTCTTTTGAAAAATGTAAGTGACCTCTTCGTTTCAAGTTTGACTTCTATAATGATTCCAAGAAGCATAGTAAAAATAAAAAAGGAAAAATTGATATATGGATTTTCAATGACTCTGCTCATGCCTTAAAGTTTCGTACTGGCACACGCTTGGCAGAAGTTGAGCAGTTTCAGATGAACTTCCTGTTTTTGCCATTTCTGACTCGGGTGACCCAGATTTTTCCATGGATGAAAGGAAAATTAAACACTTGCCTCCTAAATCGCGTAAGAAATTGAAAGATCTCTTGTTTAAATATAAAGATTTATTTTCTGAAAAAACGACAATTGGAACTATTCCAGGGGCAGTACACCGAATCATCACAAAAGATGATACACCCATTTGCACCAGGCAGTGGAGATTGCCACACTCTGCAAAGGAGGTAATTTAAAAAGACTTGTCAGGAAATGCTGGATGCCGAAGTCATAGAGCCATCAGTTCTCCATGGCATCGCCAGTTTTGCTAGTAAGGAAACGAATGGTAATCTACGTTTCTGTGTAGATTATCGTAATTTGAATGCTAAAACGGTAAGTGATTTTTATCCATTACCGAGAATTGATGAAATTCTGGATGACCTTCGTGATAATGCATATTTCAGTATCTTAGACGCAAGAGCGCTTACTGGAGTAAACGTTGCTCCCGAAGACCGTTTAGAAAACGGCCTTTTCAGATGGGTCCAGATTATGGCAGTTCGACGAATGCCATTTGGTTTGAAGACTGCTCCCGCCACCTTCCAAAGAATTATCAACCTCGTTTTATCCCCCTGTGCTAGGAAAAAATACTCTAGCCATATTTAGATGATGTATAATATTTTTCTAGCGACTTAGAAGAACACTGCCATCATCTAAATGAAACTCTTGCCTTGATGAACAAAGCAGGTCTAAAACTGAACTTGAATAATGCAGCTTTGCTGTAAAAGATTTTAAGTTTCTGGGTTTCAGAATTTCTGTGAATGGCATATCTCCCGATCCAGATAAAGTTTTGATCCATTAATGAACTTCCTCCACCCACAGACGTAACCGGAGTCCGCAGATTTTTGGATGCGTTGGTCTTTCGTCCCCCACATTCCAAACTTTGCTTCTATAGTAGTCCCATTAAGCTCTCTCACTAGAAAGGCCAGCCATTCAAATGGAATACAGAACATGATGCAGCTTTCGTCAACTTCAACATCTTTTAACTTCCGCCCCAGTACTGCAAAGACCTGATTTTCGACACCTTTTGAACTCCACACAGATGCTTCAAGAGTGGGTATAGGCTCTTGTTCATGCAAGTTAACTCTGAAGGTAAACCCCTGTGCTGTTGCATATTACTCACGCAAGTTGAGAGGGTCGGAAATACGTTACAGCGTTACTGACTTGAAGCTCTTGCAATAAAAGAATCTGTGAGACATTTTGATGCATATCTGTTTTGGTAAATCTTTTACCATTATAACTGATCACAGGCCTTAACCTATATTTTCACCCGAAGGACAAAGTCCCCGCGTTTTGTCTCGCTGGTCCCATGAGCTGATGGAATACTCTTACCGCATTGTTTATAGAAAAGGATCTACTCACCACGTCCCTGATCTTCTAAAGCCGTGATATTTCGTCTATTTACCTCACTATAGCTGAACCAACTGTTTTAAGAGAGGCACAACTTAAAGACCCAGTATGGCATGAGGTTATCAAAATTCCTGGAAGGCTCTGCCCTGCCACAAAAACGTCTACCGACATTCTTGGACGAATTTGAACTCAAAGATGGGTTTTGTTATATCATTAAAGGGATGTTCTGACAAGATTATTCATAGGCTGGTCATACCCAAGGCACTACAGAAAGAAGCTATAAAAATTTCCCATGCTTTTGCTATAGCAACTCATCCTGGTATTTTCAGAACGTACCACAAACTAAAAGAGCATTATTACTTCCGAACATGCTTTTTAGCTACGAGGAATATGTCAATGCCTGTCTCCCCTGTCAGAAGAGAAGAGGAACTGTAAAACCTAACGTACAACTCTCACAAATGCCTGGTGTCACTTCTCCTTTGGACAGAATTAGTGCAGATCTGATGGATCTACACGCTCGTATCGGGGGAAAACCCTTATCTTCTGTCCATAATAGACCACATGAGCAGGTATTTGCAACTTGTTCCTCTCCCAAATAAAAGTGCCCAGACAATATCTGATGCCTTTGTGGAACACTATTTACACTATTTGGAGTTCCTAGAATGCTGACTACAGACAGTGGTTCAGAGTTCAAAAACAGATTATTTTCAGAAGTCTGTGATATATTGAGTATTAAAATGCATTATACAAACCCTTTTATCCTCAGGCAAACGGCTTGATTGAAAGAAGCAATAGATGTGTAAAGGATGCAATATCTATCCTATGCCAGATGCTCCCTTGTTATGGGATGACTATATACCCCCAAATGCGTATGCCCTTAATACTGCATTTCACCGATCAATTGATAACCAACCTCGGGTTTCCTGTTTTTTGGCCCCTTCATGCTCTTATCCAATACAAACCGTGTTACCATGAATGAAGATGTTACAAGTCTGATCATCTTTTCAGGCTTTTCAAGGCTCGAGAAGTAGCAGCTGAACTTCCCGTAAGACACGAGAAGAAAATGCAAAATATTACAATAGAAAAGTTCGTGAACAGAAAATTAAAGTTGGATCTCTCATATTTTCGGCGCTCTTATGATCAAGTTCAAGGTGTTAGTCGTGCCCCCTTAAATCCTAGGTGGTTGGGTCCATGCAGAGTAAGTCGGATCACCAGTCCAGTAACTTTTACGTTCGTGATTTGTCTCCCCCATTTGCTGAAAGAAAGGTTCATGCAAACCAATTAAATCTGTTTTCTTGTAATGCTGAATTTTCATTGTTGCCACAGGATTTTAACTCTCCTGTTCGGTCCCGATTCTCCTGTTCGGTTTGATTCTTCCCGGTTGCACCTATGATTACTCGGTCTCAAATCAAGAAATGATGTACAGATTTCCCTATGTGCCTTACTAATTGTCGTTTCTTTTCAGTTTGCCAATCGTCTCGAGTTACGCCCGTCTTTTTGTCCGCAGTTGTTTCCATGTTTTTATCCCATCCCTGCCTGGATCCTGGCCAGTAAAGATTGTTGTCAAGACGTCCAGCCTCAACGAACTTCGGAAACCCATGAAACCCACGCTGAGGGCTGCCAGAACATCCTGAAGACTGATGGGCCGCCTCCCGTGGATAGGGTCTGGAGGAAGACTCGACGCTTCTTCCGCGATGTTTCGCCTGATGAGCTGACGCTGAGGCTTTTCCCTCTCGTCTGCCGTGGTAGATGATTAGAGTGAACGCGGGAACGAGCGCAGCGCCGTAACACCTGTTAAGACTTGAAAAACAATTCACGTATGCAAACGAGCCCGCACTCTCCCAGAAGTGGCGGTATTGCCCATATATATACCCTCGTTCTGCCAAGAAAAAACAGAAGGGAGAGAGAACGAACACGGCCACTTTACGGTTTGCCAGTCCTGTCCTGTCCAGCGACATTAATTGTAAGCATATGGGGAAAATCTCAGATGTGCATTTTATTTTGATTTGAGATTACGAAGTGTTGTTTGTTGTTTTTGGAATATACCGCGTGCCTTGGCTTTACTCTTTTTTTAACCATATTTATATTGTAAAACCCGGAGCCTCCTAGAAAATCTGAAAGGCCAATATCAGATTGATAATTAATAATAATAGATAAGCTCATACTAAAGGAAATGAAAAATAACATAACGAAAGTTATAAAATCTTTCCAAGTCATAAGATAAGTATCTTACTTTAAAGAAATTTTGCCACGCCTACCACACAACTTCATTTTGTTATACGACAATAAAATAAAATATATATATATATATATATATATATATATATATATATAATATATATATATGTATGTATATATGATTAAGTCTTTAACATAATCACTGTAATACCTTAAATAAATAGTTAATATTAATTTTACGGTCTTGAATTTTAAAAGGAAATTTCTCTTTAAAAAATAAGCGGTATGAAGGTCGATCGAATAATTTGGAAAACGTTTATCAAAAAAATATTTTAAACAAATAACAGTAACACGCATTTAATGCGCTTCCCCGCACAAATGCTCTACCATATAAAGTTCTATTTAGTTGATCAACATTTTACTAAACAGACAGTTAAACACCAGAAGGAATCATGAATATATATATATATATAATATATTATATATATATTATATATATATATATATATATATTATATATATATATATATATATCCCTTATACGTGATGGGAAAAATCAAAACCTTCAAGGGTACAATTGACGGAGTCCTGTGATGTGACCTTTAGTAGCGCCAGAGAGATCGAAATGAAATGATAAAAAAACAAGAAGGATTAAATAGAGAAAAGTAAAATTAAAAAAAATAAAAATTATATATAACAAATAAGCAAAGTCAAATGCAGAGGACTTGTTGAAACTTATATTTAATAAAAAACAGAATGCACGTTAATGTAAATAAGAGAGAGATGCTAGAGATGTGGAGAGACATGATTAAATACATGTGTGTGTGTGTGTGTGTGTGTGTGTGTGTTGTGTGTATGTGTGTGTGTGTGTGTGGTGTGTGTGTGTGTGTGTGTGTGTAATATATAATAATAATAATAATAATAATAATAATAATAATAATAATCGGTTTATTGATTTTCATGCAGCCAGAGGCTGAAAATATACATAGAAATAGAGATAGAGAGACAAACTATATATACATAAACATATAAACACAAACATAACAAAGTAAACTAACAATCAATAACAACAAAATAAACAGATAAACAAAAGCCAAGTACAAAATCAGGTGAGCTAGATTGGACAAGTAAATATGGACTAGTGTTCGTTGACGAGTCGGACCAGAGTGGGTATTGTGATCCGGTGGTAGCGGTCAGTACGGGACCTGATGGGCACCAGTTTGTAGGGCCCGGCGAGGCGCGGTGCGTCGGGGGGCAGCAGGTCACGGTGGCGTGATGGCACAGCAATTTTAGACCAAACTGCTGCAGTGAGGTTGAGTAGTGAGTGGCGAGGGAGGTGAGGCCTAGGGCAGCCAGGGCGCGGTCATAGCAGGCGTAGACAGGGCCGAGAATGATCTTGCTCTCCTTTTCTGCACCCTCTCAAGTTGTAGCAGCTGGGTGGCGGTGAGGAGGGGGACCAGGCGGGGGAATTTAGGCAGGATGAATAGCCTGTAGATATTCTGAAGCTCCGGAGTGGAACGCCAAGGGCTTGAGGCGACGCAGCAGGAAGCTGTACAGGCAACTCACGATGTCCTGACGTGCTGCGCAGGAACTTATCGTCGAGGTGCGCCATCTAGTCCC
>NW_023642483.1:0-2500 GCF_015228065.2 Penaeus monodon | reverse complement strand
GGGTTATCTTGCTAATGATGAGGTGGGTTGATGCCCCTCGGAGTGTGTGGTGGGCCGCAGGGTGGGTGTAATGCTGCCTAATGGCTGCCTCCTTCTGCAAGGGGGGGAGGAGGAGGAAAGGGGTTATGTATATTTGCATATGTATATACTCAGACATGTATATGTATATATACATATATACACAATATAGATGTATATATGCACAGTATATATGTATAGACACACACACACTCTCTCACTTCTCTGTCAAATAAATACATGAAAAATAAAAACACCGTATATTTAAAAGATAAAAAATCTGTTAATTAGCGTTTAAGTTCAGAATATAATATCATCTTGTTATATTACATTATATCACATTATTATTATATACTAATGTTATTATAAATTATTATTACATATTATCATAGTATATTATTATTATATTTTATCAGAATATATTATTATCATTATGTTATAATATTCTATTGTTATAATTATCATATCTTATCACATACTATGGGATATAACCAGACAGACAGACAGAGTTATAGAGATAGATGGGTAGATAGATAGATTGATGTACAGATATATAAATGGATGGATAGACAGTGTCATACATGGATACATATAGATACATAGAGAGAAAAAGGAGGAGAAAGCGAGAGACGAAGAGACAGGCGAGCAGGCAGAAAACCAAAGAGAGAATGTAAATATGTAGACACACATACGTGTATATGTATATATATATATATATATATATATATATATATATATATATATATATATATATATATATATATATATATATATATGTATATATATATATGAATATATGTATATATATATATATATATATATATATATATATATATATATATATATATATATATGTATATTAAGTGAACATTGAACTTAATATCATATATATTTACACACACACACGCACACAAACACACACACACACACACACACAAACACACACACACACACACACACACACACACACACACACACACACATATATATATATATATATATATGTGGGGGGGGGGCCCGTGGTGGTCGAATGGTTAGAGCATCGGACTCAAGACTGTCGCGACGGCAATTTGAGTTCGAGGGTTCGAGTCGCCGGCCGGCGCGTTATTCCCTTGGGCATGGAGTTTCACCTCGATTGCCTGCCTAGCCACTGGGTGGCCAGGCCAGCCCAAGTCGGTGCTGGTCCCAAGCCCGGATAAATAGAGAGAATGATTACCTAAAAGGTAACACCGGCGCTCTCCGTGGAAAGAAACTGGGGACCCTACCACGTACTCACTCCAAGAGCATCACAACATGAAAAAAACAACAACTAAGTATCATGCTGTGACCACGGCGGCTCAGACATGAACCTACCGTTGAAAGAAGAATATATGTGTGGTGGATATAATATATGTATGTATATAAACATGTATATATATATATATATATATATATATATATGTATACATATATATATATATATATATATATATATATATATATATATATATATATATATATATATATATATATATATATATATATATGGGGCCGCGGTGGCCGAATGGTTAGAGCGTCGGACTCAAGACTGTCACGACGGCAATCTGAGTTCGAGGGTTCGAGTCACCGACCGCCGCGTTGTTTCCCTTAGGCAAGGAACTTCACCTCGATTGCCTACCTAGCCACTGGGGGACCAAGTCAGCCCAAGTCAGTGCCGGGTAAATAGAGATGGTGCCTCGATAAAAACACCGGGCGGAAGGCAATGGCAAACCACCGCTCTAAATTGCCAAGAAAAATCATGGAAGCACATGATCGTCAAGGCCGCGGTGGCCGAGTGGTTAGAGCGTCGGACTCGAGACTGTCACGACGGCAATCTGAGTTCGAGGGTTCGAGTCACCGACCGACGCGTTGTTTCCCTTGGGCAAGGAACTTCACCTCGATTGCCTGCCTAGCCACTGGGTGGCCAAGCCATCTCAAGTCAGTGCTGGTCCCAAGCCCGGATAAAATAAGAGAGAATGTTACCTAAAAAAGGTAACACCGGCACTCTCCGTGGAAAGGAACTGGGGACCCTACCACGTACTCACTCCAAGAGCATCACAACGTGAAAACTGCAATTGAGTATCATGCTGTGACCACGGCGGCTCAGACATGAACCTACCGTTAAATGATGATGATAATATATATATATAATATTATATATATATATATATATATATATATATATATATATATATACATCATACATAATATATATATATATATATATATATATATATATATATATATATATATATATATATATATTTGTGTGTGTGTGTTTGTGTGTGTGTGTGTGTGTGTGTGTGTGTTTGTGTTTGTGTGGTATGTGTGTGTGTGTGTGTGTGTGTGTGTGTGTTTCCTTATATGCCGTGATGGTCCAGTGGTTGTAGGGCTGATATATATATATATTAATATAATATATAATATGATATATATATATATATAGTATATATATATAAAATTA
>NW_023642482.1:0-9815 GCF_015228065.2 Penaeus monodon | reverse complement strand
TATATCAAAATTATATGTATTAAAAAAAAAAAAAAAATAAAAAAAAAAAAAAAAAAAAATAATAAATAAATAAATAAAAATTAATTATTAAGTTAAAAAAATTTATTTAATTTTTATTAATAGAATATTGAAAAATTATTATTAAAAAAAAAATAATATTTAAAATGTTTATTAAATATATTAAATTATATAGTAAATAATAAAAAATATAGAAAAAAATAATATATAAAATTTAAAAAAAAATATTAATATTTTAAAATAATATTAAATATATTAATATTATGCATAATATTAATATTAATACAAAAAAAGTTATATATAAATATATAATATATATATATAAATATATATATAATATATAATATATAATATAATATATATTTATATATATATTATTTTATATATAATATATATATATAATATATATAAAATTATATATATATTATATATATATATATTATATATATATAATATATATATATTAATAAAATATATATATATATATATATATACATATATATATATATATATATAGTATATAAATTTAAAAATATATATATTATATATAAAATATTAAAATAATATATATATATTTATTTATTTATTTATTTATTTATTATTTTTTTTTTTTTTTTTTTTTTTTTTTTTTTTTTTTTTTTTTTTTTAAACAATGGTAATGTATAGTTACTGATATGGTGAGAGATAGCTTTGATGTATTATAGAATAAGCTTATAATGCAAATAGAATGATTTTTCTGTCAATATTTATTGCCTTTTATTCATCTATCTATCTATCTATCTATCTATCTATCTATCAAAGCATTAGCCTTTCACTTACCACAGATTACTTCTAGAATGATCAGGAGAAATAAAGAGGGAGAAATTTGTTGTGCAAATGGTATAACATCTGATAATTATTTATTTGTGTGTGTTATCTGTGAGATTGTAACCTGTTTTTACATTCAGGTCAAACTAATGTGGGATGATTGTATATAAACTGTGTATATATAGAAATACAATAGAATTTTCTCTGGATTATGAATTAGGTATATCTTTTTTTTTTTTTTTTTTTTACCTGTGTGCTTTGTGCCTAATTGCTCTTTTCACTGTACTGACCACGTGGTAATAAAGCTTACCTTCTTGATTATCATGGAGAAGACCCCCACGAGTTAATCCTTCAGCCATAGAAACTGCTGATTTCTTTTCAGCTGTTTTCTAGAAAGGCTGTTTTTCTTTTGATGGTAATGATTGAATGTTGATTTTTGTTTTCAGGGGAATTATTAATACTAATATTAGATAGGTACTAATATTTGATTTTTTTGGTTTAACAACTTTTAAATTAATGTTGAGGGCTGTTACCTTCTTTGTGCTGTATGTTAATTTTTTTTTTCTAAAGTTTACTTGAAAGTAAGTTGTTAGATATATGTAATAAAACATTTTATAACATATCTTGAGATTCTTTTTTTTTCTCTTGAATAACTGAAGCCTTTTTGCCAAGTAGTCTCTGATCTTTGAAAGTAAAGAAATAGTGCCAGAATTAACATTAAGCTTGCTGCTTGAGACTTAAGATAAATTGTAAACTTCCCTGTTATGATATTGACTTTATTTATATATCCTCTTCAGCAATAAAGGTTAAAAACTACTGCAGAGAGATAAAAGAGATAATTGGAGCTAGAAAATACAAATATAAACAGGCACTGTAATATGCATCATTCCCTGTGTTGCAGTTTGCCATCAATTTCTTCTTGGATGAAGTGGACAACGTAAAGGTGTTGTTGCACATGCATTCCTTCACCTACGACTTTCACCTGCGAGCCGTGTGTGCATACGTTGCAGACCGCCAGCTCCTGTTCACACCAGGATATCATTTGTCTTCATTTCTCTCCGATTTCATTAAGTATTACAACAAAGGACCAAACTTCGCAAGAAACCTCATATATTCAGGTTTGTACAAATATAAGTTTTCGTTTTAGCATTGTCATTGTGAATGTAACTAATAATTGTGATGTACAGTTTTATTGAGTGTTTGAAGTTGAGAACATACTGTTGGTAACATAAGACAATACTAAAATTGACTTAAGATCCAGAGGAGATACCATTGGTATGATATTTCTAACAGTAAATTAGGAAAACTTTGATCTCTCATTTTCTTTCTTCATTACAAATTTTTTATATAAAATAATCTTCAGGTGAATTGACTGTTGAGGACACTGGCTCTCCAGGTGAACAGTTGTATAATTATCTCTTGGCTCGTGAGAAGCAGTACAAGATGAGAGTCCTGCGAATGACACCAGTTATCCTAGATCCAACAGCAGACATGGTAACTTTCATACATGTCATATGTTTATTGCTGAAAATTTTGTGAACATAAGGAAAGGATGCTATGTAAATGCTGCAAATCATCTTTGATGTCAAGAAGAATTGTTTGTTAGGCATTTTAGTGTATATACAAGTAACTACATGAAGATTTAGATTTAGGGAGACATCCTGCCATCCATTCTGGATAAGATTTACAGGCATATGTTACATATATTTTAGAATACATTACTGTTATTTTATCCTGGATTTCTCCTTCATCAGGCCCCCTGAAGTTTTGGAATGTCATCATACTTTTAATTTTGTGTAATTAGTTTAAAATCAGTTACGGTATTTCATTCTTTACTTCTGAACTTAGTTGAATGATACTGTCACAGAATTTGTGGGCAAATCCAGTATCAGTTTCTTATATAACATTTCATATTTCTCTGCAATTTAGTTAAAATGAGCTGTTGCAAAATAGTTTTTTAATGAAAAGATTTGGAGATTGCTTCTTTAAGACTCAGTGACTCTCCCAGACAGTAAGAGGAGCAGGTCAATAAAACGCTTGATGGTAGTGCAAGAAAAAAGGCAGCTGAGTGGAATGCAGTTATTTCAGGAAATGATAAACATAAGGCAGCCTGCACACACTGATTTTTGTTTAATGTTAAATGTCAACCCTGCATTGGCATTGTACTTGAGTTTATTGAGTAACAAAATTAGGATTTACATTGTTTATATGTCTCATAGAGTGCGTGGTTGAATACTGATACTTAAAGTTCCCTATGTAGTCCTGGAAATATCATATTATCAGACTACCACAGTAAAGTTCATTTTTTGTTTTTAGTTTTTGTTATCCTCATATGTGTGTGTGTGTGTCTTGTATACTTAGAAATGGATGGCAAATAGGGTTTCTGTTTGGCCTCATAATCTGTACTTGATAAGTTCTAGAACTTTATGAATAATTACAGAGCAATATTTAACCTGCTTTTCAGCAATATACAGAATTTGTCTTAGTCCACACAAAGACATGCCGCGTTCACTACAGTGATGCCAATGACCAGAGAGTTTCTGATGACTATGATGTTACTCTGCTGGTCTCCCACAATGCAACACTGGATGCCCACCCCTCAGACCAGCAGCTGAATGTTCTGCATCTCAACTTCTACGTCATCTTAACCAGTAGACGGTATGATAGATGAAAATCTTAATCATGAGACTTGCTTTATTGCTCTTTCTTTTCCTAGCATGGCCTTGCATATGTAGGTCTTTCCCTAATGACTAAAAGGTTATTTTACTGATATTCTTAAAATGGTTTGGTACAGAAAGACTGGTCATATTATTGATTAATATGTATGAAAATCATTTGAAAGCCTGAATATGTTACCCTATATTAATTCTTCTCAGATTTTATAGCACTCACAGATTATACTATTAACCCTTCGCTGCTGGGTTGCATGTACGTACATGCCATGGCATGCCTGGACTATATTCCAGGTGGCATGTGCATACGTGCCATGGTGCGCTGGTGCCATTTTTCTAGGGCATGTACGACCATGCTGCACACTCTATGCTGCTGACATGATCACCCGATGGCGGAGGGAGGGCTTTGTATTAGGAACCACCCAGCATCATTGGTTAAGCATGGATAAATATTCAAGAGATATTATTATTAAAGTTGATTACTGAGAATACTTTTTCCATTCCCTCTCCTCAGAGAGATGTATCCAAATCGATCCTTGAAAAGAAAAGGGGCAAATTCGCCACAGGTCAACAGCACCGTCCTTGGACATTGGAAAACTGCAACCTCTTCCAACCAGGTACAGCTGTTTTGGGGTTAGGCTTGTTTATTTTTGTACAATTTATAGTTTTTTACTTTTTTTTCTTCTTCTTTAAGGCTCATGATTAGTGTCACACACATCCTTCCCTTTCAGAGAGCAGTAATGAGAGTGGGTCTTTGCAACTCCCCTCCCAGTGTCCAGCCAGGTCTTCGCAGAGACGGGGGGCATCTCCAAGCTCCCCAGGGCTGCAGCCTCCCCCACCTCCCCTGTCCTCCTCCACCCACACCTCCACCACCTCAAGCGATCCCCACCCCCTGTCAAGTCTTACATTGGGATCAGGTGAGATTTTCCATGTTTGTTGGTGCACATGATGGAATGTAGGTCGATGTGGCTTGTAAGACATCCTGGGGTGCCTTGGGTTCTTTGGTTGTTTTATGATCATTGTTTTTCCATAGTACTTAAAGATTATTTATGGGGTTCGTTATGTTATTCACATGAGAAAGTCTTGATAGCTTTTGTCATTTTTCTCAAATCTGTAAATTATAGAAGAAATGAGGAAGGTCTAAAGAAAAAAGTAGGTGCTTTTTTATATAAAAAATAAAATCTTTTGTTTTTATTTTGAGTCAAATCCCTTTGGAACAGTTTAAAAGGGCCAGGTTTATTTTTGGGGGAAATTTGGAAAAATTTTGATTTAATCTGAAAATTTTTTTCCCCCACTTTACCAGTGCAAAGGTACGGGGAAGGGAAAAAGGAGAGGTTTTATGGTACCAACCCCTTGGGGAATTTTTTGGGCTTTTAAACCCATTGCTGTTTGGGAACAGTAATTCCACACCCCGGGGTTTTTTTTTTTGTGAAATTTGTTTTGAATAGAGGGCCCCAAAGTATTCAGAAAAACCAAGGATTTAGTTAGTAGGGTGTTTGTTTTTTTTTTGATATATTTCATTATTGTTTTTGACATTATACTCATTAGTTTTAAAACAATACTTAATAGAAAGCAGAAAAAGAAAATATCCAAAAGTAAAGAAAAAGGAAAAATTTGGAGGTAGGACTGATAATAGACCCCTTTGGGGACAAAAAACACATGTAGCCCCAAAAATATGGTAAAAACAGTTAAAAAAACTGAACTCAAAAGGGGCCCATGGCATGTACATAATCCCATTCCAGGTAGTGGGGGGTTTATTTTTGGACATTTTTAAAAATTTAATTTCCCCTTTTTTCAATAATCTTATTTTTTTTATGAATTACTTCACATTTTGTTTTTGGGTTTTGATGTTTTTTTTAATTTCTTTTTTTAAAACGGGAGATTTAAAAAGTAATATTTGTTTGTTCCAGGTGGGGGAGTGTGAATTCCCTTTGGCAAACTACACAGTTTTGAAAGACAATGCAAAAAACACTCCTGAACAAGCTGAAAAAAGCGGGGAAACTCGTATTCACCCTATTTTTAAAATCAAGCAAAGTTTACATTGCGGGTAGATATTTTCTTGATTATTATGTTTTTATTTATTTAATTATTTACTACTACTACTATATTTATTTACTATACTATTTCTACTGCTACTATTGTTATGTTTATTATATTTATTATATATTTTTCCCCCATGTGGGGGTGAAATATAAATAGATATGGCATTAGAAGTAGAGCTTGAGTGAAATGAGTGGGGAAGGGGAGAGAGACTGAGCTGGGGGGTTTAAAGTCTTAAAGTGTGAGAGTATGTTTTTTGGGGGTTTTGTGTGGGGGGTGTTTTGTGTGTTTTGTGTGTGGGGGGAAAGGAAAATATGTATGGGGTCCATATTTTTTATGCAAATTAGATTTTGGGAAATTTTTAAGCAGTAAGTTTTTTTGGATGATCAATGAATATTTAAATTTTCTTTCAACGTGACTCTTTTTGGGCCCGGGGATTTACAGGGAAGTTGTCCCAATGGAAAATAGGGAGAAAATTTAAACCCAGCCCGGTTTAAAAATCAAACTATCATTTTTTCAGGAAATGACTGGCAAAATTTTGCAAAACAAACCCTTTTTTGGGGAAAACAAAAAGTTGAAAAAACGGGAAAAAAATACCACGTTTTTAAAGATCACTTTTAAAGGAAACCCTTTTCCCCTTTGATTAAAAGGGTTTTTTTTTTTTCAGGCTTCGGTGGTTTGAGTTTTAGGGAGCTTTAGCGAAAAATTTTGAGTTTTGTCGAGTTGAGCCCTTTGGGTCAGTTTATCCACAGTTACTGCCCTTATCACAAAAACCCCTCCCGTGGTATCAGACCTTGGGCTTTGAGTGTTGGGAAGCAAAGTACCCGGAAAAAACATAGGGAAAGCTTTAAGGGTTTCTTATCTTTCCCCGTTTTTTAAAAAAAAACAATTTTTTTTTGGGGGTCCAGGAAAGAGAATTTTTATTTCTAGTTAACTCTCAAAGTTTATTAAAATTTAAAGGGATAATTTGAGGGAATGATATATTAGTATTTTTTGTTTTATTTTGCATATTATAAAAAAATTATTTAAAGCTTCACTTACTTGGCTTAGGGGTTTTTAACCCCCAAGCGACGGCAAGTTCAGCCCCAACGTGATCTTGAGTCCTTCGTGTCCCGATGCCTTTGATGCTCTCGGGAGACCTCTTTAAGCAAAAAAGCTGTAAGTCAAAAATCACATCCCAGAAAATTTTTCTGTTTTTGTTTTTTTTAACCCTTTTCATTTTTAGGGAATTTTTTGATGTGCAAATCAGATTTTGATGTACGAATTTTTTTTTTCTCTCTCTCTCCCCCTTTTTCTCCTCTCTCTCTCTCCTCTCTCCTCTCTCTTCTCTCCTCTTTTTCTCTCTCTTTTCTCTTTTCCCCTCTCTCTTTTCTTTTCTTCTCCCCTCCTCTCTCAATCTTTTCCTTTCTTTCTTTCGTACTTTTTTTTTCTCCCCTTTAATTTGGATTTTTGTGATTGGACATATATGGGCTTTGGTAGTATGCAAAAAAAAAAACTTTTAGTTTACCAACTTTTGCTTTTTCCTTTTTTTATCATCACAAAAACATTCTTATTTTTTTTCATGTGTTTATTTTTTAGTATAGGACTTGGGTTGCGTTAACAAGCAGCTGAAGGGGGAGGGGTCCGAGCCCATTATCCCAGACAGCCGGTACAAGTTCCGTTTCAAATTTTTGTCAAAACGCTTGCTGTTTCCCCCTTTGGTGTGGATTATTTTAATTTTTTTCCAGTCATAATTGTTGTATTATGTTAAAATGTTTTTTTATTTATGAGGTTGATTTTTTTGGATTAACTTTTTTTTTTTTGAAAGGGGTGAAATAATAGGATTAGTCTTGATAGTAATAAAAAGGTACAATTTTATCAGAGAACTATTTTTCTATCAATTTTCTTTAAAAGTTATAAATAATTTTTTGTCGTTTTTTTTTTTTTTTTTTTTTTTTTTTTTTTTTTTTTTTTTTTTTTTTTTTTTTTTTTTTAAAACTTTTATTTTTTCATCGGGATTCTCTTGCTTATCTTGCAAAGTTTTTGATATTGCTATTCCATTGAATAATGTAAAGGGTTATATTAAAACAGTAGTCAAGTATAATTGCATTTTAATCAAACATTGCGATACAAAACAGTATGAAAGGGGACGTATAGCAGCACTATTTTCTTATCTTTTTTATTTTAATCAGTAGTTAAAATAGCATTATATTTTTGTATTAAGCAGATGAAAGCTTTTTTCAGAAGCAAAAATTTGTGATGAAAAATTTTTGGTACAAGATGTTTTTCTGAAAAAGTTTTTTTTGGGAAAAAAAAGGTATATAAAAAGGGGGAAAAAATGTAAAAAATTGCTTATATTTTACTTTTTTCTTTTATATATATATTCAATGTCTGAATGGTGAAAATTTTGGGAAAATTTTAATAATTGAAGAATTATGTGAAGGGGGTTTAAAGGGAAAGACAGATTTAAAAAAGTTGTGGTTTTTTCACCCGTTCCAAGCATTCATTTAACATTTTCCCTTTGCAAAGACAAAGCATCGGGTTTTTCTTGGCATGTCCCATTTTTTTTTTTTTTTCTTCTCTCCAGTAAAAAAATTTAGTTATGGGTATCTATAGAAAATTTTTTATGGCAGTTTGTAGCCAAAAAAAGGGTTTTAGTCAGTTTTAAATGTTTATAAAAAAAAATGGTGCTATTTAAAAATATAAAATATATATATATAATATATAATTATATATAAAAATGTAATGTCAATAGACGTCAGACAGATGAGTGAGAGAAGGAGGGGGGACAGGGGAAATAGGGGGGTAAAACTACATATCAGTACCCTCTGGCACATTTTTTCTAGCCTCATGCTTACCCCAAACCTATGCTTCCCTTTACCCTTTGGGATTTTCCATTTGTCTAGGGGTTTTTGTTTTTACTACCCCACCTAAGGTCAGACCATTTCAGCCACCTCCCCCTCCCCTTTTTTCTTGCCCAAGGACCCCCAACCCTTAGCTTTATCATCACCGGCAGGACTAAGAAAAAAATTTTTTGTTGTCGTTTTTTTAGAATCTTGTAAATACTGCTCTGTGAATCATGATAAATATGTGTTTTATTGTTACATGTGTTTTATATACCCATGCGAGAATAACTTTTTCAGTTTGACCTACCTTGGAAACTATTTTACACCCCCTCTAAAGATTTTACATCCTCTGGTTAAAATGAGTTTCCAAACACGAACACCAACTTTGCTTGCAGTGAAAGTTGAAAAACTTTGGCGTAGTTTGGGAAATTACAGTTTTATGTTTTTTGTTTTAATTATTCTAAAAGGGGGCCATTACCCAGACAATGAAAGTAGGGTATGTCTTATGTTTTGGGTTATTTCATATTTTGTACATGAAGAGCTGCAAGTGTTTTTCAATATTAGTGTAAAATCCAAAGGCAAAAGTCATCCCCAAAATTTAAAGAAAAATACCCTGCTTTTTTCAAGAAATTAAAGATTAAGTATAAGTAACAAAACCTCTACTCACTTCCTTTTCCCCAAATTTTTTAATGAGTGACTAGGTGCTTTAGTTCCAAAAGCTCTATATTGAACCAAATTAGCTGTACTGTTTTTAAAGCTGTTTTTGTTAAAAACACCCCAGCAAGGTGATTAGCACAAGGGGGGAAAGGGGAAGAAAATCATAAAATGAACAACGAATAACTGAAACCAAACTTCACCGAAATGCAAATACTCGAAAACAGTAGGATCACCCCAGAACAGAGACAGGCCAAAGGAAATTCCCGAAAGACTGCGGCAGCCCGGGGGTCACTGTAGAAGGACCTTTATTCCCGGAAGTTCCTACAAAAATTATTTTTTTTCAACAGAAAACCTTCTTAAGTCTATTTTTTTTTGGAATTAAAAACATATTTTTAAAGGGGTCCATAAATGTACATTTATGGGGAGTAAAAAGGTGGGTTATAAAGTATCCCTGTTAAAAATATCACTTTGAATAGAAAGGACCGTACTGGGAAAATTCTTTTCTTTTAAATAATCAGTTATGTCTTTTTTTTTGAAAATTTGTTTTCACAAACCCCCAACAAGTCGACACTAAATTGTAGCTACCTTTTCTTTTTTCAGGATTTTTTTTTTTTTTTTTTTTTTAAATCCATTTAATATCAAGTGTTATTAAAATGTTATTTGCAATATAATAGCAATGCAGGTGTAAAAAAGAATATTTCCAAATATAAAAAGGAAAAGGTTAAGCAGTGAGGGTGGGTAGGGCTAGTAATTTAATTTACTCCTTGTGACCCAAAAACTAATGAGCCATCACTGT
>NW_023642480.1:5000-7500 GCF_015228065.2 Penaeus monodon | reverse complement strand
AATACACACACAACACACACAAAACACAACACACACACACCCCACACAAAACACCACACACACACACCAACACACACACACACCAAACACACACACAACTCCACACAAAACCCCACACACACACACACACACAACACCAAAACACACACACACACACACACACACACACACACTCTTTTACACCTGTTGTGTGTGTATGAGAGAGGGAGTGCAAGAAAAAAAGCATTTTGGCATCTCTAACATCAGACAAAAGGGTAAAAGGTTCGAGAAGCTTCGGACATTTCTCAAGAAAGAGGTTAAGCGCGCTCCTTTCGAGACGTCCATAAGAGCCACGATTTCGGATAATATGTCGGGGAAACCTATGTGTGTGTGTGTGTGTGTGTGTGTGTGTGTGTGTGTGTGTGTGTGTGTGTGCATATATATATGCTTCATTCCAGGGTGATGTAAGCAATGGTGTGGTTAGTCTAGTTAGTGTCAAGCATGCCTTCTCGCTTGCAGCTGCCACCGCTGTCTAGCCTGGTTCAAAAAAGGGAGCAGCTGTGCAGAAGACTCCCCTGCCAATCCATACCCTTACATCATCAAGACTTCTGCAGTGCTCCTCGTGGCCAACCATGGAAACTAGGCTGAACTGCGGACGCTTTTGGTACGGTGTCATGGCCCACCGGCGTGGGACACGCTCTGGCTTCGAAACTAACTCGCCCCCGTGCCCCCTGGGTTAATGTATCTATATATATCTGTATATATATATATGTATGTATATGTATATATGTATATATATAATGTATATCTATATATGTATAATTTTATAGTATAGTATATATAATTATATATAGTTATATATGTATAATAGATATGTATATATATATGTTATATATGATGTATATATATATGTAATATATATGTATAATATTGTATGAATAATTATATATATGTATAAATATCTACATATAATATATATACTATATAATATACATTTTATATATGATGAATGGGTAAAGACACTCTTCCACTTGTTAAGTTACTTAAGGTTAACAAAAAATACAAACAATGCAATGGGGCACCATAAGAACTACAGTTTCAGGATCTGTGACGCAGGGACCACCCCGTCGAGCTTGAGGCCCTGGCTCAGAGTTCTCTCAGCGAGATTCCCCTTCCTTGGCACCTTCTCGGCTGCTCACTGCTCACACTCCGCCACTCACTATTATCTTTCAATCTCCCGTGTCCCCGTGGTGTCTCGGCCGGCGGAATCCATGATGTAGCTTTGACGTCGACTCCCCTGTTCACGAAGGTCCCGCTTGATGACGTCCTCGCTTTCCTGCAGAGGAGGATCCCCTGCATAGGATCCTCTTCTTCCCTCTGCCCCTGTTACGTCTATCCTTCTGCTTATTTCGGTTTGTGTGTTAGTCCTAGTCCTTTTCCTTTGGAGGGTGCGCGCTCACACATTTGGTGTTTTTCCATGGGCTCTCGCCCCTCTCTCCTGTCGTGGAAATTCTTCGGAGTCTGCACTTTTTCCCTTCCATCTCCCCTTTCGTCCGTCCCGGCTGAGGTATGTCGACGACAGTCTTTTGCTCTCTGGCCCTCAGATTCCTGTCGCAGCTGAACTCCCTATTGGTTCAGGGTGGAATGGGGAGGTTGACAACAAGCTCGCCTCTTGGCGCCCTAGTTTCATCGCTCTGCTGACCACTTCCCTTCTCCATAACAGGAAGCCTCTCCTCTCTCTCTTTTATATATCCCCTCCTTTCTCTTTCCTCTTCAGTTACCAGAAGATGGAATCCCAGGTGGATCAACGAAACTGTAGTCATATTTTCAATAATCTAGTCTCTAAATCATAGATATATCTCTATATATATAATTATATTATATATATATATATCTATCTATTACCCATAATATATCTATCTATAATATATTATATAATAATATATATATATATAATTATATATATAATATATGTATATCACATATCATATACATCTCCAGCTCTATATATTATCTAATATATATATATACTATCTAATATATCATGATGTATATACCCTGCTTATATATCTATCTACTATCTAGCTCTCTCTCTCTCTGATCTCTCTATATATATATTCTATCTAGATATAGTATATGACACACCACACACACACACACCAATATAGATATTTAATATTCATATATCTATACATATACTATATTATATAGTATATCTATCTAATATATATACACTAATAGTATATAATATATATAAATATATATATATATATATATATCTATATAGATCTATATATATTTATATATATATCTATATATATATAATAGACACACACACACCACACACACCTATATTATATATTTTATATATTTATAGCTATAATACATATACATATAGTATATCTATATATGTATATATATATTATATCTATAGTATATATAATATAATATATATATATGTATGTATGTATGTATATAATATATGAAAAGGAAAAACAGCGCAGTAAGAAATGAACTAAAT